>NC_091062.1:134368059-134564529 GCF_000393655.2 Nicotiana sylvestris | reverse complement strand
ATCGATGTTGAAGTTGTATTCAAATAAGTGAGGTGCCCTAGAAATGACACTATCGTTATCGTTTAGGCATTGTAACTATTATGTATCGAACACAATCTATTTTATAAGGAAACGGACCGTACCTACCCTATTTATATGACTTTACACAAGTGAAAATAATCACCAAACAGCCAAACAACATCAATATTAATCATATTGAGCCTCCCAAAACAGTCCACCAACCGACAACATTACTATCAAGCCTTTCGATATATATTTCACAAGTTCTAGCTTCAATGACTTAGCCACAACTTGGATAATCTTAAATACATGTATATTAAGAGGTTCCTTAACTTTATACAGAATAAAAACTCCAATTTGACCTTAATTCTCCACGAAATATACCTCCAATTTTTCCACAAGAACAAAGAAGTGAAACTAGCAATCAATTAGGATTTTTCAGCACTAGAATCACTTTAGAAGACTTGAAATCACCTAGGGTTGATATTAAAAACTTGAAGAAGTATTTACATAACATAAACCCCTTAAAAAAACCTCCCACACGAGCTGGAAGAACACAAAAATGAGCAACAACAAGAAGAACAAGAAACTTACTAGCGCCACGGGATTCCCAACACTTGATTTGTATTGTTTGCCCTTTGTTTGGGTCTTGGATCATTAGAGAAACTTGAGAGGATGTGTTTAAGGTTCTAAGGTCTTAATATACTAAAAAATGACTTAAAACGAGATGGAGGCATCATATATATATCCAAATGTCTTAAACCGCCTAAGTGGGCTCCATAGAGAGGTGTTTGCTGCAGTCTTGCAAAAATATAAATATCTCTCTACTCCGATATCGTATCGATGAAAAATTTAATGCGTTGGAAACTAGACTTATATATCTTCAATTTTGTGGGTATATCACCCCGTAATAACAAGTAAATTGGGAGAAATGATTAATAACATTTTACCTAATGTTTAAGTAAAATTATGAACCTAAGTTTCAACAACTTTTGTCGACTTTTGTTTCATAACTCGTTTGACTTCGAGACTTATAATACGGATATTATATGATTCAAATACCTTAAACACGGTCTCTTGATTATATTAAGCATCTCTAGGTTTACTTGAAAATACGGTTTACAACATCCTTGATTCGTTTAACTTCTAATACTTGTTAACCACCCTTATACACCCTTGTATCATACAAGACCAATAGGATTAACTTCTTTTCATCTTAAAGATAATCTCTTCATGGATTTACGTCGACTACCTTATGACATGAACTAACGTACGTGAAATATGGGTTGTAACAAGTTGATATTGAATTGTACTTATATATAAACATACATCTATTTTACTTTTTTGAGCCGTGTTATAGTCGGTCGGGTATGGAACGTATTGTGCAATCACTTACCAGTTGAGTATGATGAGATACAATATCAAATACTACCGATCTCTTGTGTGGCCATGTGAAACCGAGTACGGAATGATGTGTTATGAAACACTATCGAGCCCTTATATGGACGGATACGACTGAGATCCCTTGAGGTCGGGCATGACCGAGACCTCCTAAGGTCGGGTACAAAGTTATAGAAGAATAAGACTTTACCAAGTCCACTATGTGGCCGGGTACGATATGAAATGATATGCCCCAAAAAAGAGGCTGAGTAATATTATATTATATTTAATGTGTAGTCTCCATGGGTGGCATAACCTTTTTTTAAAGCATGCATATTTTTAAGATTTATAGTTTCTACAGTTTACACCCTAGGTGGTTGTCTTTGGGATTTATGTTGAAATCATGTATTCATATCTCTTATGATTATGTCTTTGATTTACATGCCTTCTCAAACTTATATACTCAGTACATTTTCCGTACTGAATCCCCATTCTTTTGGTCATGTGTTCATGTCCATAGGTGCAGATAGACTTGGTGACATCCCTCCCCAGTAGGGTGTTTGTACCAACTGTTGGTCGTTGCATTCCACTTCTTCGGAGTAGCTGTTAAGAAGTCAATAGGTACCGAAGTGTATATTCCAGATTTTTTGGGTGTAGTAGGGCTTATCCCGACCAAGTCATGTACATGTTTCAGCACACTTATAGGATTGCAAACTAATGTTGGGTTGTATGTAATGGTTGGTTATAACCATGTTGGTAATAGTTGTGAAGTTGTTCAAATGTCGATATATTCTTTCACAGTTAGTTGTGTTGTTTACCTTGAAAATGGTAATTACAATTAGATTTAATTGCGTGGTTCTAAAAATCTTGATTTATTTATGCTAGTTGTTAGGCAGTAGATGCTATGTGTGAGACTAGAAAATATGATAAGAACTTGAAAGCAATATGTTTAAGCAAATCGAGTGGCTGAGAATTGGGGCCTTGAGCCAGGTTATACGGGGCCTCGAGGTCGAGCTAGGTACTAAGCTGCGGACAGTTGATGAAGGACTAATAGTTCTAAGATCTTTGATCTGAGCTCTATGTGATCAATAATGAGCAATAAATGAAGAACAACTAATGGAACACAATAAATGTAAGCAATAAATATAAGTAATAGAACCAAGGGAGAATGTGTTTAAGTTAGAGAGCAGAGAATATTCTTGTATTGAATGTTGTGTGTTGTATCATGTGTGTAAAAAATAACAAGGGTCCCCTTTATATAGGAGGGGGAATCCCAACACACTACATAGGCATTTATTACAAAGAAATGTAGCTAGTACAACTACATAGTACTCTGGTACAAACTGGTACTATTCTTGCAGGTGTTGTGAGTTTTGACCACGTGCCTAGGGAACTTCCTGTTTATCCATGATAACCAGCGATTTATGCTGCCCAGAGGTCGGACATAAAGAACCCTCGAGGTCGAAACCTCGAACTGTTCCCCTGGACCTTCGAGGTGAAGCTGCGGAAATACGTAATGATCGTAATATCGGGCTCTCTGATTTTATCCGTATACATGTGTACATTTTAAATCTTCATGTTATTTTTAAAATGTTGCAGGCACAACATCTAGCTATTGCTTAACTGCAAAGTCACCAGAAAACTCCTAGCACGGTAGCACCGGGGACAACTCCCTCAGCTGAACAGGT
Source organism: Nicotiana sylvestris (assembly GCF_000393655.2). NCBI lineage: Eukaryota > Viridiplantae > Streptophyta > Magnoliopsida > Solanales > Solanaceae > Nicotiana > Nicotiana sylvestris. The sequence goes on along the minus strand of NC_091062.1, from coordinate 134,561,461 downwards.
ACTTGAGAGATCGAGCAATAACGGGTTGATCGCCGACCCTGTCATCGTAAAGATGCTCGAGGACCTTACCAAAAGGATCGAATCGGGGAGGCTTTGGAAATCTGGGCCTATTTGTAGGCTCCCTATAGAATAGCTTCTTATTCTTCTTATTTACTTGTGTAATTCATTCATATGATCTGTAATAATTTTGTAAACGAATATTGGGGTAACTAGTGAAAAGGGTGGGTAGTTACATATTTGTGGGGTAATACGGGTAGAAACCATGCCTATAGGACTTCATATTTTTCTATGTTTATAAGTAGAAACCATGCCTATAGGACTTTTATATCTTATTATGTTTGTCTTATCATGTTAGAAATCATGCCTATAGGTCTCAAGTAATTCCATAATAGAAATTCTATTTATAGGTCTTAAAATCAATTTCACAAGTAGATGCCATGCCTATAGTATATGATCCAATCTAACTTCTGTTATAACAAGTGTTTACATGTGTTTTTCATTTGTCATCATGCCTGCAAAGTTTCTGAAATCAATATTGAATAACTAGATATCATGCCTATAGGGAACAACACCAGAAATTCTGCATGTTGATCTAAACCAGTTCAGTTTAAATAAATCAACGATTAGTTCACTTCTAAACCAGTTTAATTAGTGGTTTATATTTCCTTGAAATGAATTCTTTCAAAAACTTCCTTAATCTATCATTAGACAACATGCCTATAGGGATCCAAGAGTCTATTTTAAAATCTGCCATGTTTTACTATAAAACGTAGTTATCAGTATTCCGCGTAGGCAAGCCTATAGGGCATTTTCAAAATCTTGCAATTCTGAAACTGTTTTGTTACTTAATGTCATTCTGATCTTTTTAACAGGATTAATAAATCAGTAGGCAAACTGATAGGGCCATTACTTCTGAGTTTATAAAATAAACTGCCTGTCTGCAGTGTCTTGATATTCACTTAAACATCATGCCTTAAGATACTGTTTAACAAAAGGCTTTTATTTGTGTTTGAGTCGTGCTGTTTATGTGTATTGTTTGAGGAGGTAAATTTGAGCCTTTAATTGCTCCTTTTTATCTTATGTGCTAAAGTTCTAATTATTCTTGCCTGCCGCCTTAGTATTTTCACTTTTAAAACCTTAGGGGTCCGTCTAGAACCACCTATAGGTAGAGGTCCTAAATCCCTCCAGGACCATTAAGAAGGGACGGGTAACAGTACGCAATAGAGATCACTGACCAACACTCGCTTTAAATGACCACTAAGGGGATGTGAAAGGTAGATATGGGTTATGATGACTACGCGTTAATGTCACGTGTAGCCTCTCATTGGGGAGTGTTTACCGGACATTGTGTGGGGTGATCCTATAGTTTAAACAACCTAGGACTCCCCCCTTTCCCAAAATTACTTTTTGTTTAAAACTTTATTTTATACAACTTGTCCAAAACCTTTGTCTTGTTATTTGAGTTATACAAACATGCCTTATTTGTAATTATTTGTTTTAAGTATTTGTTTGGACTAATTCGTGACTATAAGTTTGGCTGGGACCCACAGTTGTGGACCAAGAGGGGTTCCTAACACCTTTCCCTCGAGGTCATTTCGAGCCCTTACCCTAATCTCTGGTAATGCAAACCAATCCAAGAGTTAATCACTCTAGGTTCCCTAACGTACCATAACCCGTTAGGTGGCGACTCTTCAAATACCCAATTCCCGAAAGAAAATGAGTTATTACACCCCATGAATGTCGAAACCCGGACCTCTCTCCTCGGAGTGAAAAAAGAGGGCGCGACAATGCCCGGATATGACTAACAATGAGGCCGAGAATGAAGTCGTGATTGCAGGATTAAGCTTGGCACTTAAGTACGTGGCGAGATGGGTTATACTACACTGCGACTCCCAACTCATCGTCAACCAAGTCACAAGGACTTTCCAGATCAAAGAACAAAGGTTGCATAAATACCGGGCTGAGATTTGTAAACTGCTGCCCGAGTTTGATGAGTGTCAGCTTGTCACGACCCAAAATTCATTAAAGGTCGTGATGGCATCTAACACTGCCATCAGGCAAGCCAACAACAGTGATTAACTTAATTACCCATTTTAGCATTTTTGTAATCATAAATTTCCTTCAATTAAATAGTAAGAAATAGAATTTACAGGGTGCATGATAATATTTTTCATAACTACAATAATGAATAACCCATAAGCACCCCCAAAACCCGGTGTCACAAGTGCATGAGCATCAACTAGGAAGGGTAATCAAATACAACATCTGTCTGGAATACAAATTAGATATGAATATATAAATAACTCTGAAGGAGACTCTGACGGCTGCGGGTCGTAACATAAAGTGCAGCTTGCAGTAAGTCCCCGCACGATCCGCGTCTTCGTGCCAAAAGGACCATAAGACATAAATGTACGTGCACAAAAATATGCAGCAGGTGTAGTATGAGTACGTAAATCAACGTGTACCCAGCAAGTATTTAGCCTAACTCCGGAGGAGTAGTGACGAGGGGTCGACATTGACACATACTAGGGGTCCAATAATATCAGGTACAGTAAAGAGGTAAACAAATATGAAGCAGAGTAAATAAACGAAATAAACAAGTCTAAATATGTGGTACAATTCTCCTCTTTACAATAAACTCAAACTCTCAATTAGCAAAATCCTCCTCAACCGGAGCACGTATATAATTCAAATCAGGAAAAACTCAAAGATACAATGGCTTCTTGCCAAAGACGCATGGTTCCATGAGGATATTTTATAGAAATGCTGAGGCGTACAACCCGATCCCATCATAGTCTGTGCACTGCCGTGGGTCGAGCGGATACATCTATTAAACTGGCGAGGCGAATGACCCGCTCCCATGAGAGTATGGTACATAAATCCTGCTAAGGTTAATGGCCCGATTCCATTAGAATAAGAAGCTTAAACGGGTCCTAGAACCCTACTCATGAATAAACGTGTGAGTTATAATTTTTGAGGAAAATCATTCGATGAAAACGCATAGCGCACGAGAAATCCGTAAGAGGAACACCATTATTCCAAGGCAAATCATGAAACTCGTGAAATCTATACAATAGCAAGCCTATAACTCTACGCATGATTAGTCTCAAGTCGTAATGCAAAAAAAAAAAGAATTAAACGAGCAAAGATAATTCCTAGAGTAAAAGTATAGCATGGTGTGAACCTAAGTCTACCCGTACAATAACATGAATCTAACTACGTACGGACTCTCGTCACCTCGTTCGTACGTAGCCCCCACAACGAGTTACACATATTAAATATATCACCTAGGGGTAGTTTCCCCCTCACAGAGTTAGACAAGAGACTTACCTCGCTCCAAAGTTCCATAACCGGCTCCAACACCGCTCTAACACCTCAAACCGGTGCCCGTCGCTCCAAAATTAGTCAAACAATGTGCAAACCAATAAAAAAATATACTCTAATACTCATAACAAATCGATTTAAATAATTTTCCAGCTCCTCTCGAAAATTCGATAAAGCAACCCTCGGGCCCACGTGCCCGGATTCCGAAAATTTTCGAAGAAAGTTGTTACCCATAACCTCATGATGTCAAGTTTATGATTTTTACTAAATTCCATAACCATTTTCGTGGTCAAATCCCATTTTTATCCAAAACTTAGATTTTTCATCTAAACACTTGATTTCACAAATTTTTACATGTAAATCTACCAATAATCTATGTATTTAACTCATGTTGTGTAGAAATTACTTACCTCAAGGTGCTAGGTGAAAAAACACCCTTCCAAGAGCTCCAAAAATCATCCAAGATATGAATGAAAATGAGCCAAATGGCCTAAGTCCCGCATATAATAAAGTTGTGCACAGGTTGCAGATGTCACATTTGCGACACCTGGTTCACAAATACGAATGCCGCAAATGTAACAAAATCTTCACAAATGCGAATCTGGTCTCCCCTCTGTCAAGGTCGCAAATGCGACCAAAAACTCGCAAATGCGAAGGCAGGCTTGGTCGCAAATGCGAGTCCTGCCCAGGTCAGGCTTCATCGCAATTGCGAAACCTTTCTCACAAATGCGAGGTCCACAAATACGAACTATTTCTCGCCTTTGCGATACCTGAGACACCGGCAAAGAAAAAAAACAAGAAAACTGAAGCTTTCCCATCCTTCCAAACTTGTCTGAAACTCACCCGAGCCCTCTGGGCTCCACACCAAATGTCCACACAAGTCTAAAAATATCAGGCGACTCGCTCGCGCGATCGAAACACCGAAATAACATCTAAAATCATGAATTGGACGCCAAAATGCATGGATTAACTCATGAACTCAAGAACTTCTAAAAATACTTCCGCTCGTCCGATTCCTATCAAATCAACTCAGAATGACGCCAAATTTTACGTGCAAGTCTTAAATGACAGTACAGATCTATTCTCGGTCTCGGAATCCCAATTGGACCCCGATAATACCAAAACCTACTCCAAACCAAATTTAAAGAATTTTAAAACCTTCAAAGAGCCAACTTTCACTATTAGGCGTCGAAACATTCCCGGGTTATCCGAAACCCGATCCGAACATTCGCCCAAGTCCGAAATCAACATACAAAACTGTTGGAACCGTCAAATCCTGATTTCGAGGTTGTTTACTCAAAAATCAAACCTTAGTCAATTCCTCCAACTTAAAGCTTCCGAAATTAGAATTTTCTTTCCAAATCAACTTCAAACTTCTCGAAATTCAATTCCTACCACACGTACAAGTCATAATACCTGAGGTAGAGCTACTCAAGGCCTCAAACCGCCGAACGACATGCTAGAGCTCAAAACGACCGGTCAGGTCGTTACATTCTCTCCCACTTAAACATACGTTCGTCCTCGAATGTGCTAAGAACTGTTACAGAGTTGTCCAAAATCACTGTTTACCACCTCGTGCACCTAACCGTGCTACCACAACCCAGTTGAGGACATTAGCTCGAGCCAGTCTGAAAATCCTCCCTTTTATTTAGTCAAATAAGCCTTAGAGCCAAATTCCAACATCCAAAATCCTTCACCAGGCCTGCTTTTAGCATACGAACATTGTATTAGTCATTATACCCTATACCAAAACATGATTATATACCCTTATTGAATTCACACTATGAACCGCATAATTCACATAACCATAATAATATCCTCTGTCAACAATAGCCAAAATCCCTTGAATCTGATGCCCACAACACACCTCATGACATATATAAGTCATGTTTCAACTCTTGCAATACTGCTATGACGGAAGAGATGTGTAGAAACTCATAACCACCTACCGAATCACGATTTATGGAATCTCTCCTCCTGATAAGAACCATTACCTCACTCTGAATTGAATGATGATATTTGCTCCTTAATATGCCCTATGTAAATCCGATCGCACTGATCCCAGGTCCAATAATATCGTCTCACCCAATACAAGCTGCTCCGGCAATAAGCCACCACAACACTATCTAAGATTTCATATGACGCCATCAATGCGCCAACAAGATACAACTTGAATGTGACACATAAGGAGACACGAACTCTAGAAAAGAACTATCCAGCCCGCGTATTGAATAAAATGGCCATCAAATACTATGAGCCTCTCTCAGAGGTAAGAAAGAGGACACACAAATAAATATAAGGAACCGTGCTCAACATCTCACTATTGCAGCATGCAACCCAATCAACACATGATACCGTTGTGGGTTGCATCCTGATCCAAACAACATACCCGTGGCGGCGTGCCATCCAATCCAAACAACATACATGTGGTTGTATGCCACCTGATCCGCACATGACAATAGATAGGGAAGTACCCATCAAACCAAAATGCCTATACCTACGAGATACCTGAATATCGACCACGAACACACCAAGTGCAAAAATATAACTCTGGGGAGATGGATAGTACCATACGCTACAAAACGCAAGCACAACTAGGGTGCAATAAGTGACCTGAGAGCCATCTTGCTCATATAACACCACAAGCTACAGGGGATCACAACACATGTGCGAATAATCACACCACCTCACAACCCACCTTGCATAATATAGATTACACGGAATAGCTGACAACAGAAATATCATCCAAGGCTCGAAGACTTCTTCGTAAACAACGTATGCTGAAGTGAACACATCCGGCCCAATATAGAGCACATACTCACATATAGATCTATCCACGGACCTCAAGCCGATTCTGATCGTACCATACTAGGCCAATAACCTTTTAAGGATCCACAATAACCTTTTTCCCATGATACACAAGAATAGCCATCGAATCTGAAACAAACTTCTATAGTTCACAACCAAATGAATAGAGCGCCTTCCAGGCCTGAACTCTCACATTAAAGATAGTACCATAATCTCCATACTTGGTTTCAATCTTTAATCAATCAAGTAACTGCATGCCACACTTATGCAATCTTCCCATGGGATACGCTCCCATGACTGATGTCGCCCAAACTCACACCACAAATATAGGTTGTAAGGCAGTCGAAGCAATAATAAAAACCCAACGCAAGTCAGGGTCGAATCCACAGGGAGTTAGATTTTGGATTAGGTATACACCTAGTATGATTGCAAGATGTGCCTTCAATTACACTTCCACATTTTCAATTGTTGTTTCTACTTCTACTTCTAAGCTATTGATTGTAATTGTAGAGCTTAGAGACAATATTTTTGGTTTTGGTTGTTTTTCAAGTTACGAAAGATAGAGGGTTGTAACTTCCGCCTAGATGGGTACCTACCGGGTTAAGAGCTTTAGGGCATGTTTGGTTGATAGGGATACAATATAGCTATCACACGTAATTACTCACTCTATACCTCTCGATAGTTTGGGTGACTTTGCCCAATTTGGCTTTCTCAAGTTCAATTGGGTATTTACAAAACAAGTGATATATACTCAAGGGTCTTACTATCTCTAGATTTGACCCTTTAATTGGGTCTATCAATTTCTTGAGTTCACCCCAATTTCTTGTTAGCCAAGTTTTCCTAGACTTAGTCTCTCTTTCTCAAGTAGAGACTAAGTCAATTAGGCATGAATCAATGTTTGCAACCATCAATTCTTAAATTCAAGCAAGAACTAGGCTAAATATCATATACCCAATCATAAATAAGCTCTAAATCAATCACCCATTAAGTACCCATACTAGGGTTGGGTCACAACCCTAGCTATGAGTTTAGCTACTCATGAAAAATACATAAATTAAATAAGAAACTAAGATAGAATTCAAATACTTGATTAAGGAAAGAAAGTTTAATGTTTAAAAGCTAATCTAGTACAATGTTACCATATACAGTAAATAAAAATGGCTCAGGTGCTCCTCAAAAACAAAACTTCACCTAAAAATAACAAAAAGTTCTATTTATACTAAGCTGAAAATATTTATCAAAATTGCCCCTGCGGAGGTTGTGCGGCTACACAATTTTGTGTGCCGTCCGCATGTTGAGATTGACTGGTCAATTGGGCTTTCTGCGGTCGCATAAAACTAGGGTGCGACTGCACTTCATTTAATTGTGCGCACTGCACATTTTTTAGTGCGGCCTCACACTTGAACTTTGACTGGAGCTGGCCTTCATTATGCGGACCGCACGTTTATGAGTGCGGACGCACTTTGGCCTCCTTCGGCAGCACAATAATAGTGCGGTCCACACATCTTCAAATCTCCAAAAACATGGCTCTCTGATTCTCCTCTTCTGTGGTCCACACAATTATGAGTGCGACCGCACTTGACATCCTGCGGCCGCACAATTATGGTGCGGTCCGTACTTCTTCATGGCCCAACAATACAACTCTCTGAACTTCATATTCTGCAGCCGCACTAGAATTGTGCAGTATGCATTTTGCATGGGAATTCTGTCAGAGGCTTCCTTATGTTATGCGGTCGCACTCAATATTGTGTGGTCCGCATTGTGCCCCTTTTAGCCTTGTTTTGGTCGTTGTCTAAATTTACTCCTTCTTGAGTTGATTTTAGTTTCTTTGGCTCATATTCAGACACTCCTGCAAGAAAGCACATTTTATTAATTTTCGGGAATACCTTTAAGCAATTTTGAGCTAAAACGAAAGTAAAAGAGTGCAAATAAGTAGTCAAAATCCCTACTTATCAATGACCTCCCATGCCAGGTAATAACTCTGCACATCCATACCACCGGCCATACTAATGTTGTAAAGCAAATCGAGAATCCGCAAATCAGTATACAAAGCCTCTTACACAGGACACCGATCTCAGGTGACGCTAAAGAGAATACCAACTTACTCTAAACATCTGAATTCTTTCCTGCTCATCCGAGCTCGTGACATTCTTGTCAACACCAAACTGCAACCTTAATACTCAACCTTCAAATTCCATGCCGCTCACCGCACCTATCTTACCAATATGCGAGAGCACGAGAATTTCATCATAACTTCTGAACCACTAACAGGATACACACTTCATCATATAGAAACCTTTCACTTAACTCATTTCAGGAGAACCATTGCAACACGTGACTGAATTCCCACAACCGCAAAAACTACAAACCTCAAGTCGTGACCTAAAACCGCTATAAACTCTTCTGGGATCCATTTACAAAACAAAGCCATTCAAATCAAATACCTCCCAAATCAACCAAGTGGTGGTGGCGCCCAAGCCCAAGTGTACAACCACAAACTACGTGTGTAACTTCACACTGAAGAAACTGATCACTGCCACAATCATGCTGATTCAACCATTACTAACTGACCCAGCTTCTTCCAATTTATTCTCAACTTACCTTAGAAATAATAATAGCTCCATTCAAACTTAACGAACCAAATCCGCACTCGTCCTGAGTGATCCTATTTCACGAGACCACGTTGTCTCAAAACCCACGAACCATCTCATACCCTCCTTGTGCGCACATTCGGATCTTCAATTGGTACACCCATTCTAATAAATCATTTATGAATCTGAAGTATTTTCTCCCGTTCCTCCAATACTACGCCGTAGACCGATGATAACATAGAACACTCCAAGGCTCTGCTAGCACATGAACACCCTCTCAAAGAAGCACCCGGCTAAATTACTTCCTTGTACATCACATCAACATGAAACATAGACTCTGAGTCTTCCCAAAGCCTTAACATTAATCGATAAGGCCAAATATAGCGCACATTACTCACATCCTTTGCTCAAATTACCACTGATGTTTTCTTTCTATAGTCATAAAACACACTAATATGCCGATAACCAGAAACCTCACAAGTAGATAACCATGCAATCCAATCGTAGATGGTGGGCTCCCCCACTCAGCTTGAAGCTACAATTACCTAACCCTGAAACCCACCATGATTCCTTCTTCCCCATTGAAATGATCGTGCACAATCAACCAGTCAAATTTCTCGAAATCTTTCTGTTAAACATTTCATGAACATTCTGAATAACTAGCCACATTCACATATTCGACCTCTTACTGGATAGCTAGTAGAATTCCTCGTAGAAGCTTCATCAATACCATGCAACCGCTAACCTGCTCACAGGAGATAACCCACCCATGGAAATTTCATGCCGACATCTTCCAACAATGCTGCACTGTGTACAATTACTATGAAATCAGTAAACCTTCCTAAGCCCATGCTCAAGTCCGTTCACTCCCTATTGACATCAACTAAGAGTGCAACAATACATTCCAATCCGAAGTCACGTTGCATCCCTCTTCATATCGAGCAACTCCTTTCTGTCGTATCCAATCCTCCTTATAGTGTCCAACATTCCAAATTAAGTCCATAGACCTAGTCACCTGTCCACCATGAATCCCAAATCACTCTAGACTTTCCTTAAAGAGTGCAACTATCATACCACAGAATCCATATGCTACTCTACTACTCTCCCACTTTGGTCAAACCCTCTCCTTTAAGCAACTACTCGACTTCTGCTTCTCATACTTGGCCTTCTAGAAATTTAACCACCGCCAGACACCTCCCACATGTCCTTCCTCATCAATACCCAGTTGTTGCCTTAAACCAAAATCCATCTTTGTAACCTTGAACCAATAGATTGCTACCAACTCTAAACCTCTCCAAAGATCATTTTTCTCGAGCCACCAACAGTAAGAACACCGATTTGATTTTGAAACTGCACACCGCCATATCTAACATCCGCTTTCCCTAGCACCATTTCACAATACCCTTCCCCAAAGGCGAATTGAAGAAGACCATAATACCGGCGAACTTAACACATTCAATAAGGACAAAGACACCACCTCAAGATGAAAATTCCACCACGCTCGAAGATACAAAGTCCCGTTACTCCATCAACCCCAAACCTGAATATTCATAGTCCGACTACCTTTCCTCTGCCGGAACTAAATGCTAAACCTCTAAGCCATGAATTAGGAAATCCTTCTATCAAATCATTTATTGCCACGATCCATAAATAAGCACTCTGCCACTACACTAACATGGTGCAATAACAACTTATGAACATCATGGCAATCCCGTGTGTAGCCCCAAAAACCATAAAAAATATAGCGGCTGGGCCGAAATAACGGAACATCCTTCCGCAAGAAGACAATAATAACTTGCTCGAACGCGCATGGAGAATCATCCTACTCCACATTTGTGGTACCACTACAACTCCTCGATGCCCAGTTGACATATGTGCTCAACACCGTACAAGAATAAGTTGGAAAGAAATAAGGGCATGACCCTCAAAAGAATCAAATTGCATGATGAGGAATCAAGAAGGGAAGTGCTCCTAAGAGCCATGTAGCATCTCGAAGATAAGTATAGACGTCTTCGTACCGATCCGCAAGACTCTACTAGACTTGCTCGTGACTCGTGAGACCTAAGTGAACCTAATGCTCTGATACCAAGCTGTCACGACCCAAGATCCATTAGAGGTCATGATGGCGCCTAACACCGCTATCAGGCAAGCCAACAATAAATGATTAACTTAATTGCTCATTTTTTAGCATTTTTGAAATCATAAATTTCCTTCAATTAAATAGTAAGAAATAGAATTTACAAGGTGGATGATAATATTTTTCACAACTACAATAATGAATAATCGGTAAGCACCCTAAAAATCGGTGTCACAAGTGAATGAGCATCAACTAGGAAGGGTAATCAAAACAACATCTGTCCGAAATACAAATTAGACAAGAACATATAAATAACTCTAAAGGAGACTCTGCCGGCTGCGGGTCGTAACATGAAGTGCAGCTTGCAGTAAGTCCCCACATCATCCGCGCCTTTGCGCCAAAAGGACCACAAGACATAAATGTACCTGCATAAAAATGTGCAGCAAGTGTCGTATGAGTACGTAAATCAACGTGTAACCAACAAGTATCTAGCCTAACCCCGAGGAGTAGTGACGAGGGGTCGACATCGACACTTACTAGGGGTCCAATAGTATCAGGTACAGTAAAGAGGTAAGCAAATATGAGGCAGAGTAAATGAAAGAAATAAACAAGTCTAAATATGTGGTGCAATTCTCCTCTTTAATATAAACTCAAGCTCTCAATTAGCAAATTCCTCCTCAATCGGAGCATGTATATATATATATATGGACCTCACCAAATAGGTCGTTATAATTCAAATTAGGAAAAACTCACAGATACACTGGCTTCTTGCCAAATATTACACATGGTTCCATGAGGATATTTTATAGAAATGCCGAGGCGAACGGCCCAATCCCATCATAGTCTGTGCACTGCCGAGAGTGGAAAGACACGAACCATAGATGCATCCATTAAACTGCCGAGACAAATGGACCTCTCCCATGAGAGTGTGGTATATAAATTCTGTCGAGGCGAACGATCCGATCCCATTAGAATAAGAAGCTTAAACGGGATCCTTGACCCCCACTCACTAATAAACATGTGAGTTATAATTTTTAAGGAAAATAATTTGATGGAAACGCATAACGCGTGAGAAATCCGTAAGAGGAACACCATTATTCCAAGGCAAATCATGAAACTCGTGAAATCTATACAATAGCAAGCCTATAACTCTAGGCATGACTAGTCTCAAGTCGTAATGCAAAAATAAAAGAATTAAACGAGCAAAGATAATTCCTATAGTACAAGTATAGCATGGTGTGAACCAAAGTCTACCCGAACAATAACATGAATCTAACTACATACGGACTCTCGTCACCTCGTGTGTACGTAGCCCCCGCAACAAGTTACAAATATTAAATATATCACCTAGGGGTAATTTCCCCTTCATAGAGTTAGACAAGAGACTTACCTCGCTCCGAAGTTCCATAACCGGCTCCAACGCCGCTCTAACACCCTAAACCGGTGCCCGTCGCTCCAAAACTAGTCAAACAATGTGCAAACCAATAAAAAAAATATACTCCAATACTCATAACAAATCAATTTAAACAATTTCTCAGCTCCGCTCGAAAAGTCTATAAAGCAACCCTCGGGCCCACGTGTCTGGATTCCGAAAATTTTCGAAGAAAGTTGTTGCCCATAACCTCATGATGTCAAATTTATGATTTTTACTAAATTCCTTAACCATTAATGGTCAAATACCATTTTTATCCAAAAACTTAGGTTTTTCATCTAAACCCTTGATTTCACAAATTTTTACATGTAAATCTACCCATAATCTATGTATTTAACTCATGTTGTGTAGAAATTACTTACCTCAAGGTGCTAGGTGAAAACACCCTTCTAAGAGCTCCAAAAATCGCCCAAGAGATGAATGAAAATGAGCCAAATGGCCTAAGTCCCGCATATAATAAAGTTGTGCACAGGTTGCAGATGTCGTATTTGCGACACCTGGTTCACAAATACGAAGGTCGCAAATGCAACAAAATCTTCGCAAACGCGAATCTGGTTTCCTCTCTGTCAAGGTCGCAAATGCGAAGGCAGGCTTGGTCGCAAATGCGACTGGAATCTCGCAAATGCGAGTCCTGTCCAGGTCAGGCTTCTTCGCAATTGCAAAACATTTCTCGCAAATGTGAGGTCCACAAATGCGAACCATTTCTCGCATTTGCGATACCTGAGACATCGGCAAAGAAAAAACCAGAAAACTGAAGCTTTCTCATCCTTCCGAACATGTCCGAAACTCACCCGAGCCCTCGGGGCTCCACACCAAACGTCCACAGAAGTCTAAAAACATCATACAAACTCGCTCGTGCGATTGAAACATCGAAATAACATCTAAAATTACGACTGGTACACCAAAACGCATGGATTAACTCTTGAACTAAAGAACTTCTAAAAATACTTCTGCGTGTCTGATTTCTATCAAATCAACTTGGAATGATGCCAAATTTTGCGTGCAAGTTTTAAATGACATTACGAATCTATTTCTGGTCTCAGAATCCAAATTGGAACTCGATAACACCAAAATCTACTCCAAACAAAATTTAAAGAACTTTAAAAACTTCAAAGAGCCAACTTTCACTATTAGGCGCTGAAATGCTCCTGGGTTATCCGAAGCCCAATACGAATATATGCACAAGTCCACAATCAACATAAGAAACTATTGGAACTGTCAAATCCTAATTCCGACGTCGTTTACTCAAAAGTCAAACCTTAGTCAATTCCTCCAACTTAAATCTTCCGAAATTAGAATTTTCTTTCCAAATCAATTCTAAACTTCCCGAAATTCAATTTTGACCATACGTACAAGTCATAATACCTGAGATGGAGCTACTCAAGGCCTCCAACTGCCGAACGAAGCACAAGAGCTCAAAACGACCGGTCGAGTCATTACACAGCTCGACCAGATTCCTCAAGCACAAAACATTGAAGCAGATGGCCTCACCAAATTAGCAGCAACCACTAAGAACATAACCAGAGAAAGAAACGTGGTCACCATCCTCCACTCACCGATAGATCAAATCGAGGTAAGGACCATAAATCTAACTTGGGATTGGCATAACCGTATTGTTGCATACTTGCAGGATGGCGTACTCCCAGATGATAAAAAAGAAGCCAAGAAGATGCAAGCAACCAGGTACATCATTATTCATAACGACCTATACAAGTGGACGTATGGAGGCCCCTTGGAGAAATGCTTAGGTCCAAATCAGATGCGGCACGTCCTTGAAGAAGTCCACGAAGGCCACTACAGAGCTCATTCCGGCTATCGAGCTCTAGTCAGTTGTCTCATACGGGTAGGTTACTACTGGCCCGTTATGAAAAAAGAGGCTGCAAACTTAGTAAAAAAATGCGAGCAATGCAACCCAATGATCCACCAAGCAGGAGAGCACCTCCATTCGGTCACTTCCCCTAGACCGTTCATCAAGTGGGGAATGGACATCGTCGGCCCCCTTCATGTGGGGCGAGGTAACATGTGATTTCTTTTGGTTTTAACTGACTATTTTCTTAATGGGTAGAAGTAGGAGCATTCGCCCAGATATGCGAACAAGAAGTGATTGCCTTTATATGGAAAAACATCATGTGCCACTTTGGCCTCCCCAAAGAGATCAGTCGGACCCCAATTTATAGGAAAAAAAGGTCGCCGAATTTTTTGAAAAATGGCATATCAAGAGAATATATCAACACCGTATCACCCTGCGGGCAACAGACAAGCGGAATTCTCCAATAAATCAATATTGAACATCATGAAGAAAAAGCTTGAGGATGCCAAGGGACTATGGCCAGAGTTATTACGAGAAGTGCTCTAGGCCTACCGAACTACGCTGAAGACGAGCATAGGAGAGACGCCCTACTCATTAGTCTATGGGACTGATGTGGTAATACCAGTCAAAGTCGGAGATCACAATTTGAGATATTCCCATAAGAGCAGGTCGAGGAACGATGAAAGTAGAAGGCAAGATCTCGACGAAGCCGAAGAACGGAGAGATATGGCCTACATAAGGATGATCGCCCAAAAACAACAGGCAGAACGCTATTATAACAAAAGGCCAAGATCAAACCATTCAAAGTCAGGGACTACGTGCTCAAAACCAAAACACAAGCAAGCAAAGACCCATGGGAAGGCAAACTGGGAACAAATTGGGATGGCCTATACAAAATCGCGGCAACAGCAAACAAGGGGTCATTCCAATTAGAAATAATGGAAGGAAAACTACTAGAAACAATTGGTACGTTGCCTATCTCAAGTACTTCAAATTTTGAGGAAAAGTGTTCTCCAAGTCGTACTCTTTTTTTCCTCACTTGACTTTTTACCCAATTGGGTTTTCTCAAGAAGGTTTTTAACGAGGCGACAAGGGGGACATTTCAGGTTGAAGTGCGGACAAAAGAGGCACTGGACGGTCAGTTCATTGCCCAACCTCTCAACACATCTCCAGGTCGCCCAATGAAGGGACTACATAGACTGGGACTGGAATGTCAGCCCGAAAAATATGTAAATTTCTCCAAGTATATGAACAAAACACAAATGCATGAAGTTCGCCCATATTTTCCCCCGAGCAACATCGCCCCAATTCATAATCGGCCCTCGGCCCTAACAAAACAAAAGTTATATTCAACATCGTTCGAATTAACTAAGTTACATTCGACCTCGTTCGAATTAACTAAGTACGAGTTACTTTTGACCTCGTTCGAATCAACACCCGCTCGGCCCACAGCGTAATTAATCAAAAGTTACGTTCGACCTTGCTCGAATTAACTAAGTATAGGTTATACTCGACCTCGTTCGAATTAAGACCTAATTGGTCCTCGGCCATAACAAAACAAAAGTTACATTCGACCTCGTTCGAATTAACTCACATTCGGCCTCGCTCGAATTAACTCACTTTCGACCTCGTTCGAATTAATTAAGTACGAGTTACATTCAACCTTGTTCGAATCAACACCCACTCGGCCCGCATCCGTAATTAAGCAAAATTTACGTTCAACCTTGCTCGAATTAACTAAGTTATAGGTTATACTACTCGACCTCGTTCAAATTATGACCTAATTGGTCCTCGGCCATAACAAAATAAAAGCTACATTCGACCTCGTTCGAATTAACTCACATTCGACCTCGTTCGAATTAACTCACATCCGACCTCGCTCGAATTAGTTCATATTCGACCTCGTTATACTAAGCTACGTTCGACCTCGTTACATGGACATCTTTAGCTCTTATTCATCTCTAATAGTCAAGCTCCATTAGCAATAGTGAGAAAAATGGAACACAATGCTGCTAACTATGACGTCAATAGTGGAAAGCCGGTAATAGTATTGTGATTGTGGAGAAGATGACTAAGTGGGGGAGGGGGAGGGGGAGGGGAGGGGAGGGGGAGGGGGAGATTTACTAAAAGCGAGAAAGTAGGATCCTTTTATTTTATTTTTCTTTTTTTTAAAGGAAAAATGTTAATTAGAGTGTAAATTAAATATTTTATTTTATTTTCTTTTAGTTTTGACACGTGTCACGATCGATCGTATGGGTGCGCGGTATTACACATATTTTGAAAAGCTGGTCAACAAAAAGGTGGTGTGTCTTAGTTACACTTTTAAAAGGTTGAGTGTGTAAGATGATTTTTGCCGTCAGAAAATGTGTAACAGGAATTTGGTTCATAGTTCAAGTGTCAACTTATGTATTTTGCCGAAAATTAAACATAATACCTTTATGGTATACAATATGTGAATGATATACACATACATACCTGCTGACTGTAACTTTTTAAGGCAAAGAATTATTTTCTACGTAGTATTTTTTGTCTCGCTAGCACTCTAAAGTTTGCAAAATTTCATTAATCGTTAGATCACATTTTTTGATGTTTTTCTAATGTTTCAATAATTGGATAAACTTTGTCGAAAATTAGTTTTTCAGAAATTTATTAACAAATTATAATCTATATAGTTTTCAAGCAAGACTACGAAAATCAAGTGTAACGTAAAGATTCATCAAAACTCACTCTTTTAATTTTCTACAAAGAGACTTCACCTGATTTGAGTTCAAATAGTTGATAAACTTCTTTTCAAAATTTAAAAACAAATGTTATCCAAATAGTTTCCAAATACTGAGTCAAACTCTTTGAAAAAAGACTAAAAAGAAGGAGGTGTAACGGAAAATGGAACGAGGAAGTAGTTTTATTTAGAATCCATTCACACATCCATATAAAATATACACTTAACATCTTTTGGCACTAGTATTGGTCAAAATAGGATGGGCTAGCCATTTTTCGGATTGGTAATTGAAAAATAGCCAGCGTTTGCGAATTCATCAAAAAATAGCCATTATTTTACTGAAACACGGAAAGTTCCAGTATAATATGTGGGATTATAGAGCTCCTGCATATAAACTTGCAGCATATTATGTTGGAACTCCAGAACACGGTCCCAACATAATATGCGGGATTATGGAGCTCCTGCATATAAATCTTCAGCATATTATGATGGAACTCCAACACATTCGAACTCCAATATATTATGTTGGAATATTTTCATATTTTTAACAATGTTTTTGTTTAGGTTTTTATTTTTACATGAAAAGTGGCTAATATTCGATTACTTTTGAAACTGTGTCTACTTTTCAATTATCAGTTGTATATCTGGCTATTTTTTAATTTCACCCTAGTATTGTGGTATGTCATGGGCGGCTTTCCAGCCATGCCCCATGACCCCTTGGGCGCGCCCCGTGGCATCCTAGCAAGTCTCCCAATGCCTAGCGCCATTGACGGCCCCGTGGTCTTGGCCGCGCCAAGTGACAAGCGCGCATGTGCCTCTGTCGCCCCACCGATATCCCTTGCCAGCGCCCAGCCGTAGGCAGATGCCAACAGCGCCGCGCTCGTAGACAATACCGCGCACGCAGACCCTGATGCCAAAGGCAATGCTTCTGACAACGGACCTGTTTCTGCCTTGTAGAAAACTAAGTCCTTTTCATTGTAAATATAGAGTAGTTTTATTCCATGTCTAGCTTAATCAAGTCTAGTCTTGTAACTTTGGTTTATTTTTTTAAGCATTATTAGGGGGGATCAAGCAATCAAACTTTCTAGCAAGCAAACAATTCTCTGTACTCGTGCCTCTCCCCCTCGACACCGTGTCGCTTTTCTGTAATAGCTTTCATTAATGCAATCAAGCTTTCTTTCATTCTCAATTCTCATTTATGTTCTCTCAATTGCTCTTGACATTGATTTTTCCATACGGCACCGATAATCTAGTCTAGCGTAGGGAGGGGACCTCAGTTGGTGGACAGTAACTGCACTAACATCAGCTGCTTAGCCTTACGTCGCTTTTCCAAAGAATCTCAGGAAGGCGCCGCATAACAGTTGGTATCAAAGCCTAGGCTCGACATGTACGAGGGAACGCATTGCCATTACCACCATTTTTGACCATGGTGAATCATGGGGACCGCATTGCGGACCTTGAACAGACGGTTGACGGATTACGGCCCATCGTGGATACAGTGCCTGAACTAAGAACCAGCCTCGTCCAAAGGTTGGACGACCTGGACCGCAGGGTGCTCCAAGCCGAAGTTGACATAGAAAACATCAGTCGCGACTCTAAGGGAGACCGGCAAACAGCAGCCACAGAGGCAACCGAAATATTTGGCAAATTCGAGGGACTCCAACATGAGCGTGTCGAGGATTTAGCCTACAGGGCACAAGAGGCAGACAGGGTGGTTTCCATGGAACAAACTATTAACAACTTGACATACCAGCTCAATATTGTTAATGCTGCTTTATTGGGCCTGCTTTGAGGAGGTGGAAACCAAATCAGGGGTGTTGTGAATCCCGCTTCCGTGACACAAAACTAAAAATTCCTGAGCCAAAGTCATACAGTGGAGCTAGGAATGCTAAGGAAGTGGAAAACTTCATCTTTGACATCGAACAGTACTTCGATGTTGTTGGGAGCCTAGAAGAAGCTAAGAAGGTAGCAACTGCTGCCATGTATCTTCAAGATAATTCTAAACTTTGGTGGAGGGTGAAGTACAAAGCCACTAGGGCCGGTGAAGATGCTCTTGAGACATGGGCAGAAGTGAAGGCAGCCATACGCCTACAATTCTTCCCCGAAAATGTTGATACAACGCAAGGAGAAAGCTACGGGAGCTCCGCCAAACCAAATCAGTGCGGGACTACGTGCGGGAATTCTCCGCGCTCATGCTAAACATACGCGACATGGGGGACAAAGACAAGCTCTTCATCTTCCTGGAAGGGTTGAAACCTTATGCCCATACAGAACTGCAAAGACAAAGGGTAGATACCCTACCCAAGGCGATCCAAGCAGCTGAATGCCTTGGGGACTATCAAGTGGAAGCTCGGAAGGATAGGCCTCAGCCACCTTCCCGAGCGGGATTCAAAGGGGGCCAGCCTAGCAATGGTGGCCCTAGCAGAAGTGGGGGAGATCGGAGTGAAACCAAATCTAAGGCTCCTTCCTCAGACAACAATAGTGCTGCATCAAACAACAATGATTGGAGGAGAAAGCCTCCTTTAGGATGCCATCATTGCGGCGGACCACATTGGAACAATTAATGCCCACATGCACATATGAATGCCTATCAAGCTCTTGATGATGGGACATATGACGACTTAGACAATGCAGATCAGACTGAACCAGTAGGTGCCTTCAATGCAATTGTTGGCTCTATTTTTGAGGCATTAGCGGAGACCAGTGCTGGTATCCGTAATAAGAAGGACCCAGGTCCAATTAACAAGAAAGGGAAAAAGAAGACGGGTGATGGGACTCCTTTTAAACAAGAGAGGACCTTAATGTTCGTCGAGATGAAGGTGAATGGCAAGCCAATTCGGGCGATGATAGACACGGCTGCTACCTACAACTACTTAGCCTCAACTCATGTAGAGCGCCTTTGTCTAGTTGTAGGAAAAGGTAGTGGTCTCATCAAGGCTATCAACTCACCTCCTCAGCCAGTGGGTGGAATAGCCAAAGAGGTACCAATGAAGCTTGGCCCTTACGAAGGAAAATGCAACCAGTGAGTGGTGTTCATAGATGACTTCGAGTTGATAGTTGGGTTTGAATTCCTAAGGCAAACCAACATCATGCCCGTACCGTATGCAGACATGCTACTAATGATGGGAACAAATAGGGCCAAGCCCTGCATTATTCCGTGCATGCCCATGAAGATGGTCGTTAAGAACATCTCGCCATTGCAGGTGAAGAAGGGGGTCAATAGACATGAACCTATGTTCCTGGTAACCCTCTGCATTGAAGATATAGAACGCTCCTTGGGTCCCATTCCTAAACCCGTGAAGGAGTTACTACTAGAGTTTGAAGATGTCATGCCAAAGCGACTCCCGTTTAGGCGCACTGTGGACCATGAAATTGAGTTGGTGCCGGGTGCGAAGCCACCCGCCCGGGCGACTTATAGAATGTCACAACCCGAACTCACCGAGATTCGGAGACAATTGACGGAAATGCTAGATACAAGGATCATTGTGCCCTCCAAGTCCCCATATGGGTTCTCTGTTCTATTCCAAAAGAAACATGATGGCAGCCTGTGACTCTGTGTGGATTATCGGGCTCTAAACAAAATCACAGTGAAGAACAAGTACCCTATTCCACTAATGGCAGACTTGTTCGATAGACTGGGTGGTGCGATGGTGTTCACCAAGATAGACCTGAAGACAGGTTACCTGCAAGTTCAGATTGCAGAGGGCGATGAACACAAGATGACCTGTGTGACAAGATATAGGTCGTATGACTTCCTGGTTATGCCGTTCGGATTGACTAATGCCCCAGCTACATTTTGCACCCTGATGAACCAAGTCTTCCGAGAGTACATTGACAAATTCGTGGTGGTCTACTTGGATGACATTGTGGTATATAGCCAAACATTGAAAGAACACCTGGTGCACTTGCGAAAGGTCCTAGCTCGATTGCCGGAGCATGAACTATATGGAAGCTATCCAGTGCTCCTTTGCTCAAAAGTAAATTGACTTCCTCGGACAAGTCATCGAGGAAGGGCGGATCAAGATGGACCAACAGAAGGTTCAGGAAATCACAGATTGGCCGCCGCTTAAGGATATCCACGCCTTGAGGGCGTTCCTTGGTCTATGCAATTTCTACCGGCGATTTGTGAAAAACTACTCCCTCATTGCAGTGCCATTGACAGAACTCCTCAAGAAGGTCACGCCCTGGGATTGGGGACCCAGGTGAGCGGAGGCCTTCAATGCATTAAAAGCAGCTATGTCTAGTAGCCCCGTCTTGGCCCTTCCTGATTTGGCCAAGCCATTCGAGGTACAAACGGATGCATCCGACTATGCCCTCGGCGAAGTCTTGTTATAGGAAGGGCATCCTATAGCGTACAAGAGCCGGAAGCTGAAGGATGCAGAGCAGCTCTATGCCGCCCATGAGAAAGAATTATTGGTTGTCGTCCACTTCTTGCGCCTTTGGAGGCACTATCTGTTGGGGACCTCGTTCGTGGTCAAGACAAACAACACAACTGTAAGCCATTTAATGACCCAGCCGAAGTTGAATAGTCGACAAGCCAGGTAGCAGGAACTCATAGCTGAATTCCACTTCAACTTGGAGTACCGAAGTGGGAAGACCAACCGTGTTGCTGATGGGCTCAATCGGAGAGCTGATCTAGCATCGGTGTGCCTACTCGCTGTAGACATGTTATTTTTGACCATCCCCAAGATTTTTTATATTTTAGCATACAAATATTTAATTTAGGCCTAATATAGCTATTTCAATTAATTTTTACTCTTTTACTTTATTTTATTACATGAAAATAAAAATTACAAAAAAAAGGAGTTACATATTTTAGAATATTATTTTTATTTCCCAATTACAAAGAAAGATAAGTTTCTAAAAAATAGGTATTACTTAGTTTAGTGTGATTTTTAAGTTGTAAGTATTGAGTAGTATTTGAATTTCTCTAATATAATTATTTTAGTTCTCTTCCTAATATTACTAGTGTTTTGTGTAGCTAGTTTCATTTATTGATAATAGAAAAAAAAACGAAAAAAGGAAAAAAAAAAGAAAAAGAGGAACGAGAAGAACGTGACAAGTATTAGAAAGAATTGAAATAGTCCTCTAAGCCAACGTAGGAACTCTTTAGGGAATTTATTTATTTTAGATTTTTTTTACAAATAACTTTTTAAATTTTGTCTTCTT
Source organism: Nicotiana sylvestris (assembly GCF_000393655.2). Taxonomy (NCBI): domain Eukaryota; kingdom Viridiplantae; phylum Streptophyta; class Magnoliopsida; order Solanales; family Solanaceae; genus Nicotiana; species Nicotiana sylvestris. The sequence goes on along the minus strand of NC_091062.1, from coordinate 134,539,531 downwards.
GTGTAACAAATGTTAGGTTGTCCCCCACTCAAATTAATGCCCTCACCATCATTCTTCCACAATGCAGTGCACACTCACGTTTGAAAATGACATGCCAATTTTGTTTCACATTTTTACTCTATGCATTGGACCCCACATGGTACACACATTAGAGATCGGAAAAGGATATAAGGCTGAAGATAGAGAGAGAGAGAGGAGGAGGAAATCAAAAAAACCCGGTTCTTATTTTCTTCACCTTTTCTTACACCTTCAACAGCCATAGACTGCCCCCCCCTTTAAAAAACCCAGCCAAATGACAAACACACAGGAAAAAAGCTAGGAAATATAGACAGGCACAAGACAAAGAGCTAGCCTAATATAGGGGTGAACGGGTAGAAACAGAGTGAGAAATTCCGATGACAACAGTCATCCGTTTCAGTTTTCACTGAAAAGTTGGGGTTCGACCGAGGTTCATCAATTTCCGGCGAGCTTCAAGGTCGTCGAGTTTTTGTTCCGTTGCGGTCATTTTCGGTTCGTATTCTAAGTTGCAATTTTGAAGTCGATGAAATGCCCAATTTTTAAACTTTATTTGCTCTGTGATTTTCATATCTGTTTCTCTTAGCTTTGTCCTTCTCGTGCTTGATTTATTGTATTATGGATTTGATGGTTATGTATTTAGCATGTTATTGGGTTATATTCGGGAAGTTGCAGCAGCCTTGTTTTAATGTTGATTCCCAGGCTTGGTAATGTGCAGCTTAGAATTTAGCTAAGTTCTGAAAACTAGTCTCCAAAACTTCATATGTTATACAATTGTTCTCCAAAGGTTTAAGTTATCTACTGTCTAGTTTTGCTCTTTTAAGGATTTCAGAAGAGTTCACTGTTTTATTTTATTTTTCATAATCTAATTTTTGAGAAGGGTTTGATCTATTACATTTAATGTTTAAATCGGTGATGAGCTATTTGAATCAATTTCATCTTAATTTTCCATCTTGTTCATGATAGAAGAGCATGGGAACTAATTTGATGTGAAAGTTAAAAAATAAGAAACACTAAAAAGAAACTAAATATAGTAGTTGCACTGGATTCGAGTCATATGATCTTGTTGTATATTAAATAAAAATTTAGGTTTTTTAATTGATGTTGTGGGTCGTTGTTTGCTTATTAGTAGTAATTAAAAGAATTTTGACTCAAGTTTGGTCAAGATGAGTGATTGAGAAATGGGCTTGAGAATAATTTTTCGTCGGAATGTTCGTCTAATAAACGGACCAAATTTCCAAATCAAAAAAAGAAAAAACTTTCTATAACTAAAGTTGACCAAGTTTCCATAAGTAACAAATGTTCGTAGTTTGCTTTAGGCCCGTTTAATATATTATCGCGGTTGTGGACACGTTCGCGTAACATGATTGCGATTTCTAAAAATAAATCGAGGTATGCGTTCGCGCAATTTCGGTCAAACTTTTCTTAATAAAATAAACAAAGCGTTATTAATTGTGGATACGTTCACGTGACATGATTTTTGATGCGCCAAAGGAAAAGAGTATATGTACGCGTAACCCAATTCTTTAATTACGAATAATCAAATAATTAAAAGCGGTTATAAAGTTAAAATTGAACCATAGGTTAAAATATGTATTAAAATCAGACAATATGCCAATTATAACAATTGAGCGACCGTGCTAGAACCACGGAACTTGGGAATGCCTAATACCTTCATCCAGGTTAATAGAATTCCTTACCCGGATTTCTGTGATCGCGGACTGTAATACAGAGTCAATCCTTTCCTCGATTCGGGATTTAAACCGGTGACTTGGGACACCATAAATTATCCCAAGTGGCGACTCTGATTTTAAATAAATAATCCTGTTTCGATTGTCACTTAAATTGGAAAAACTCCCTTCTACCCTTTCGGGGTGTAGGAAAAAGAAGGTGTGATAGTTCTGGAGACTCTGCTGGGGACAAGAACCCAGAATTTCTAGTTCAGGGTTCAAGAATTTGAGCTTAGAATAATTGTTATAGTTGGCTTTATCTATTATCTGGTTTATTCACATGTTTGGGCTTAATGTGCTAAATATTGCTTTTTACTGCTTTATATTATCTGAACTGTATATATAAACTGTTATGAAACCTTCTTCTTTCCGAGTCTTCTGAATTTATGGTGCACACGTGCGCGTGACCCACTTTTCTGTTAGAAGTCATACCAAGTAGAACGAGGTTGGGTCAAGTAACTAGACCGGGTAGACTTTCGTGTTCCCGGTACGTTGCCCCCGCTTCGGTTCAAGTTGTCCGCTCGGGTAAGCTAGGTCTAGAACAATAAACCTAGGTTTTAAACCTAGTATAACAAAGCCTCATGCCAGATCCTAGTAGGAACGCTTGTTTGCATCACGTGCATTTGACTTTGGGGACTCAGCACAGAGGTTGGGTCCGTCTAGGACATGTGCACCCAAAATAACAGACCATCTTGATTCATCCTATGTGCTACATGTTGCATTTATTCAAGGGTAAAAGGGTCATTTGGCGGATCAATGATAGTTGAGGGCAAATGAAAAATGAAAAAAAGAGAAAAAAAAAAGAAAGAAAAGAGAGAGTGAAGTGTGGAGATAAAGCAAATTGGGCCCAATTATGTTGTTAAAAAAAGAGCTTGAAATTTCAGGAAAAAAAAAAGATTTTGCACTTTTTCATCATTTTTCGAAAATCAGAAAATCAAAAAAAAAGAGAAAAAGAAAATCCAAAAAGATTTTGCATGTTTTATCATTTTTCAAGAAAAAGTAAAAAATAAATATGTTATCTCAAAATTAATTGTTTTTTTAATTATCGCCCGTATCCAATCTGCCCGAACTACGCGAACCTGATTCTCGTCTCTCAGGGCGGGATACGTAGGCAACCCACATAGGGTTCGGTCTCCTAGTAAATCTTAGGTTCTTGGCTTTCGGGGTCTTAGCCAAATTTTGCACTTCTAGCCACCTTTTAGCCAAATAAGCCATTTTGCAAAAATAGCCTCAATCATGTCTTGCATGTGTCCAGTAGGGAGTGTTATTGTCTCACATAGTGTTGGTTTAAAATTTTCTCATACAGGTGTGGATTTATTTACCGGAGTTTAAGCATGACAGACACTCCGTGACCATCTAGTCAGGAGTTGCTTAAGGAGATTTGTTTTATTTTTATGTTTTGAGTTTATATGTCGTCTTTTACTTTCTAGTTTTTGTACAGTAATGTCAAGTCTTTTGTTATTGTATTTTCTTCTTTATATTTGAAAAATGTGTTGTAACTCAAAAATCCAAAAAAAAAAGATGTTGCATTTTATATTTCCGTTATAAGTTTTCTTTAGATTACCAATTTTAGAAATGGAAAAAAAAAGAATTTTTTTTGAGGTTGTTCTTCCTTTAGGCAATTAATATCTAGGACTTAAAATGAGTTGTTTTTATGTTTCCTTTAAGTATATTAGGACCAAAATTCAAAAGAAAAAAGAATTTTCTTTTAGTACTTCTTTAAAAGCTTTCTTTAAGGTGTAAATTCCAAAATCCAAAAAGATTTTCTTTTGAGGTGTTTCTTTGGAAATTAGTGAAAAATGAAAAAAAAAATCTTTTTATTTTTTCATTAGAACTTTAGGATATTGTACATAGAAAAAAAAGACAACATACTTTATCTTTAGTTTATTTTCAGAGTTTCTCTTTTGGGCAATCAAAATTGAAATCCAAAAATATTGCTTGTTTCGAAATCTTGCGTCAAGATATCAAATGAAAATTCAAAACATTTTTAGGTGGTTTATTCTTTAGATTTTCTTCCTAAAAATAAATAATTAATAATCAAAAAATATTTTTCTCTTCTAGGATATTTCCTTAATAGAGTATTTGTTTCAAAAGAATAAATAAACAAAAAAAAACATGCCCGTTAAGCTTGAGTTAAGAATAGGTCATAGAACGTTAAGTCTAGAAAATAAAAAAAATAAAAAAAGGGGGATTTGCTGCTTTTATTTCTCTTTTCTCTTCCGAGTAGTCGTTAAGGTAAAAAAAAAGAAAAAGGAGAATGTCATTTTGTTTACTTTATTCCCGTTCTTCCAGAACTATACAAAGATTTGATTCATGCGGCATCATGATACGTAGGCAATCTACATAGAGTTCGATCGAATCATTTTATTTTTTTTTACTATTAAAAGAAAAAAAAAGGTGAAATTATGGGACGTGAGAAATTAGAGGAAAGAAAAGAGTGATAATAAGAAGAAAAAAAAGAGGAAGGAAAATGATCAAGCAAGTGCTAGAAAAGCAAAGAAAAGGGAGGTTGAAATGAACAAATTGGGATGATGCCAAGTGACCTTATGACCCTCGAAGTCATTCTAGAACCGTTAATTGTGGATAGGTGCATTGCACGCAATGCGATATTTTTGCTGTTAAATGCTCTAACGCTAACGTGATGGCCTCATTTTGTTATATTCATACCAGAAGGGTGGTTGGTTTGTGGTTTTTAAAGTGGTAACTCTTCTCTACAACACAAAGTCAAAAGGCAATGGCAGACAACAACAAAACTGAGTTGGTTGATACCGGTGCCTGAAAGCAGTTGATTGAACAGGACAATGGGTTGGTTGAAGAGGTAAAGATGTTAAGACAACACATGACAGACATGTATCATGCTTGGATGACTGGGAAGGCACCACCCCCGCCACCACCTAGCTTCTTAGATGCTGCCCTTACCCAAACTTCGGACACAATGCCAGATGATCCTCCATACTCTCCAGATCTACCCGCTTATCACAGCTTTCCCAACCACCCTAGTAGCTCCATCACTCGTCCTCCAACTATCTTTTCCCAAAAGTGCCCTCCTGTCATATCCACTATTCCCAACAATGAATATCCACTCAAAGCTCATGACCAAAACTACCCCGTAGAGGTTGCCTACAAGGTTCCTGACTCATATAAGAAGAGCCCTCGGGATAAGCTTCATGTTGAAAGTGAAAGGTTCACAGGAAGAGAAGGGAAAGATGGGATACCCAGGAGGCTGAAAGGCATAGAACAATCCTTGAAGAATAAACAAGGAAGGGAAGACCAGGGTAGCATGGCTTACAAAAAACTGTCTGTGCCCCCTGACGTTCGCCTGCCCGCGGGGTTCAAAGTGCCAAAATTTAACTTGTATATGGGTGTGGAGATCCGGTAGCCCACCTGAGGGTCTATTGTAGTGAAATGAGAAGCGTTGGAGAGAAAGATGACCTGTTGATGGCATGTTTCAGTAAGAGCCTGACTGGGGCAGCTTTGGAATGGCATAATCGTCAAGATGTCGGTAAGTGGCCTACATTGGGTGACATGGCTCAAGATTTTGTTCGATACTTTCAATACAAATCAGGCGTCACCCCAGACCGCTCCTCCCTATCTAAAATAGAAAAGAAGCCGTAGGAAAGCTTTAGAGAGTTTGGGCTGAGATGGAGGGAGCAAGCTGCTCGAATCAGTACCCCGATTGGTGAAGAAGAAATGGTTGAGCTTTTCCTACAAGCCCAAGGGCCCACCTACTTCAGTCTTTTGATCCCAGCCTTGGGAAAGCCTTTCAATGATGTGTTAAGAATGGGGGAACTAGTAGAAGAGGGAATCAAGTCAGGCAAAATCACGAGTTGTTCGAAAGACATTTAGAACATCCCAGTAAGTTTGGGTTGAAGAAAGAGAAATAGAAGAGATTATCCGATGGGCTTTCCCGGTCAACACTTCTAGCCTCGACATCGTCCCCATGGATATCCTTGTGCACCAGATGATCCTCCCCAATGCCACTTCTCTCCACAGAACTCCCAAAGTCGTACATCACTTTCCCAGTACCCAGCTCCACAAAATGTCTATCTACCCCCACGAGCCTACCGAAAACCTCCTGGATCAGGTTTCCGGCCCAATCAAGCCTTTAAGAACGAGAGGTTACAGAAGAAGAAAATATTCACTACATTGGGAGTGTCATATGCTAGTCTGTTCCAGAGGCTAAGGAAATTGGACATGTTGAAGCCGACCCAGATAAAAATGCCAAACCCTCTTCCAAAGAAGTTTGACTTTTCTCAAAGGTGCGCATATTGCTCAGATGCCCCGGGGCATGACATAGAGAAGTGTTGGAATCTGAAAAATGCGATTCAGAAGCTTATTGATACAGGAGACATTGTCGTGCAAAGTCCAGATGCAGTAGACACTAGCCAAAGTCCATCACCTGTGCATAATGAGACACATATGGTGGGTATGATTTATCTTGAAAATGAATATGAGAATTCTTCTGAGGTCCTCGGAGGTCCACGTGCTGTGAAACTTTCAACGGTACCAGAGGTTTATCCTAAGAACGAGCAGGCAAAAGGAACCCAAAAGCAATTTATTAAAAACAATGTGATGGAGACTTGTGAAGGTCCTAGTATTGTTGATGCAGAAGTCAGTGGCTAAGATATTGAGTTTGGTGATTGGAAAGATGATCCATCTCTTGGATAACCAGGGAGGAGTCTTGGTGGTTTATTTTGTTGTCATTTCTGTTGTCCGGGTTACTTCAGGGTTGTAATCCGGATATTGTCTTGTGATTCAAACCCTTCTATCCTTTTATTTTGTCTAGTTCCTTTAGTTGTAGTTTCTCATTAAGTGTTATCTAGGTTTGTTCTAGGGTTGTACCCCAGTATATTTTGCTTGTTTTGTTGTTCAAACCCTTTCACCGTCTGTCTAATACAATTCTCTATTTTTTTACTATTTCTAATCATTTTTGTTTAGTTCTCTTCTCCTTTTATAGTTCTTTTCATGCTGGTCCTAGTGACATGACATGCACGCATAATTCTCAGCCTAATCTTTAAAAGTCAGTTTAGTCAGGAAGCAATGAAACAATTTTGAAGATGATAGTGACATTTGAGGGAAATAAGTAAAGGCATTGTGAGATCACTTCAAGCCCGAATTGTGTGAAACTGGGGCAGATAGAACATAGAGAAACTCTATTGAAACGCAACATGCCGCATCAGTGTGAAGATAACGACAAGTTTGCCCCAAATTTGTAGGGGGTCATTCGTGGTAATGAAAGTGAGAGTGTTATCCAATGGTGCTTTGTATGTAACAAATATAGAAGGCAAATGTGTGGATATGGTTATCAAGTCTGGCACAATCAAAAGATGTTACGAATGCTTTCCTTGGTTTGTTTAATTGTGTTGTTTGTACTTGGCATGTTTTGGAGATTGGAATGACGAAGGCATTTTGTTCTTCTATCTAAACATTTTATCCTTCGTTACCCCTTTGAGCCTTATTTATTTTTCTTTCATACTCCTCTTTCGGAATCAGTAGTAAAGATCAGAAACGCAAGCATGAAAGACAAGTAAAGGAAAAAGAAGAAGGAAAGAAAAAAAAGGAAGAAAAAGAAAAAAAAACAAAATAACAAAAAGAGAAAAAAAGAAAGAAGAGAAAGAGGAAGAAAAAGGAAAGAAAAATCACAACAACAAAGTAATTTCTATGACATGAACTACGTTCGACCTGATTCCTTTGAAGGTTACGTAGGCAGCCTCACGGTTCGGTCGTATCAAAATAAAAATCCAAAAGTCCCCAAGCAAAGAAACTGGGGCAGAAGTTGTGTTTGTTGTAAGAAATCTGATTCCAAAAGTTGTAATTTTAAACCCATGTTGAACTGTTTTGAGCCTTTGATACCCTTTCTTTCTAACCCCATCCAAAATCCCGCATTACGGTCCAAAGAAAGACCTTTCGATCAGTTTTTGAGAGATGCCAAGTCGAGCAAATAGAGGTGATTCATATCAAGGGCAACACTCTGGTCCAAGCAGGAAAAATAATGAAAATGAGAGAGTCTTATCGGTGAAAACCCTCACAGGCACCGTAAGGCGACGGGAGTTGAGAGAAATAAAAATGAGAGAGTCTTATTGGTGAAAACCTTCACAGGCACCTTGAGGCGACTGAAAGTTGAGAGAAAGAATCAAATGAGAGAGGCTTGATGGTGAAAACCCTTTGGGCACTACAAGTCGAATAAGGATTGTAAATCAGATTGGATAATCGGAGCATTGAAGCCCAGTTTCATGGCTTAGAGGATACAACAATAGTTGAACATCAGACTTGCTTGACAGAGTAGGCCACAGGTGCATGTCATGGTCGTTAGAGTTGGTATCTAATCTGATAGGTTTCTCCTTTGTAGTTTTCTTGTTAGGAATCATCTCTTTCCCTTGTCCTTTACTCTGTTTCTTTTGTCGTGTTTACTTCCTTTTTCTGAGTCTGTTTGGTCAAAACAAGTGAAAAATGACTTCAAAATTTGCCACCGGCTTTCCAAGTGCACAAATGAGATCTGGCTAGCACATCAAAGCGTCATAAGTTAGGAAAGAACAACAAGCACACTAAGCTGGTAACAATCAACATGCTTTGGGATCCTTGTGAAATACAAAGTTTTGGTACATATCAGTCCCTGGACAATGCAACAAATGGAGGGTGTTAGGTGAACGAATCAAAGGTATCTTTTGTGGTAAGATTGACAAAAGTGGTTAACTAGTGGCAAGCGAGGTCTTCCAAGCAGAAATCAAAGTTATCATGGCAAGCGAGGGAGTAGTAGACCTCAAGGCCAGGTCCAGTGGTTTAAGTCAAGGAAGAACAGCATATACACTGAGTTGGTAACAATCAACATGCGTTGGGATCCATGTGAAATACAAAAAATTAAAAAAGGTGGTAAACCAGTGACAAGCAAGATCTTCCATGCAGAAATCAAAGCTATCATGGCAAGCGATGGAGCAATAGACCTCAAGACCAAGGCCAGTGATTTAAATCAGGAAAGAACAACGTGTGCATTGAAGTTGGTAATAATCAATATACCGTGGGGATCATGTGAAACACAAAGGTTTGGTAGATGTCGGTTCATGAGCAATGCAACAGATAGAAGGTATTGGGTTTGAACGGATCAGAGGTATTTTCTGTGATAAGGGTGACCGAGAAAGTGGTCAGTCAATAAACAGGCAAGGTCTTTCAAGTTGAAACCAAAGTTATCATGGGAAGTGAAGGAGCAATCTCCCTCAAAGTCAATCCCACAAACTAACCACCATATTTATAAACTCACAAGTTTTCTTTGTTTGAAACATGGACGAAAATTGTGTCCAAATCAAAGCTTGGAAGTTTGAATTTTTTTTTCAAGTGTCCTGCCAAAATTTTGTCAGCACAAAGGCGGTTTGAGAAGGGGAAAGGAAAATTTGTTCGATATGTAGGAACCCTCCATGAGGAAAATCATGGTTCAGAGGCAAGGAATTTTGTTCGTTCTGAAGAGATCCTCCAGAAAGAAAGCATGGCTCAGGTAAGTTCATTCTCGGCTCTTCAGGACCCTCCTGGATAATGGAATTTAGTTTTAAGTGTTCAGGACCTTCTTGGACAATGGGAATTAGTTCTAAGACCTTCATAGAAAATAAGATTTAGCGTAAGTTTTACCTTTAGGAAATAGGATTTAGCTTTGAAGTTGTCACTCTTAAGGTGAGATTTATGTTGAAATTTTTAGGACCCTCCTGGAAAATGGGACCTAGTTTAAAATTCAAAACAATCATGAGTAGCAAGATCTAGTATAAATGTACCCCAAAAGGATATAAGTTGGCTTTAAAACTTTCATTCTTAGGATAGGATTTAATTTGAAGTTTTCAGGACCCTCCTGGAAAATGGGACCTAGTTTAAAAATCGAAACAATCATAAGTAGCAAAATCTAGCATAAATGTACCCCAAGGAATATAAGTTGGTTTCAAAGTTTGCATATTTTAGATAGGATTCAATTAGGAGTTTTCAGGACCCTCCTGAATAATGGGACCTAGCTTTAAGATTTTCATTAGATAACAAGGTTTAGCATAAGTTCTGTTGTAGGGTAATATAATTTAGACGTAAAATTGTCACTCTTAAGATAAGACTTGATTTTTTATTGTCAGGACCCTCCTAGATAATGGGACGTTGTTTAAAACTGGCTTGCATAACAAGATTTAGCGGAAGTAACACATTTAGAAGATATAACTTAGATTTAAAATTATCGTTTAGTTAAGAGTTGTCAGGACCCCCCTGGATAATGGGACCTAGATTTCAAATTCTTAGTAATATGATTCAGTTTAACACTCACATATGTGCCCAGCTACCAAACTGGGGCAGAAAATTTTCTTTGTTTGTCTATTTTTGTTGAAATCAGGTACCCACTTGGAGAACAGGGAAAAACAATTCAAGTTCAGCAATCAGGCGCCCACCTGGAGAGAAAGGGAATACAATTCAAGTTCAGCAATCAGGCGCCCACCTGGAGAGAAAGGGAATACAATTCAAGTTTCAACAATCAGGTGCCCGCTTAGAGAGCAAGGGAATACAGTTCAAGTTTCAGCTTTCAAGTTCTTATTGATATTTGGTAACATGATTCAATTTACACTCACATATGTGCCCAACTACCAAACTGGGGCAGAAAGTTTTCTTTGTTTTTGTCTATTTTGTTGAAATCAGGCACCCACCTGGAGAGCAAGGGAATACATTCAAGTTCAGCAATCAGACGCCCACCTGGAGAGCAAGGGAATACATTCAAATTCAGCAATCAGGCGCCCACCTGGAGAGCAAGGGAATACAATTCAAGTTCATGCAATCAGGCGCCCACCTGGAGAGCAAGGGAATACATTCAAATTCAACAATCAGGCGCCCACTTGGAGAGCAAGGGAATACAATTCAAGTTCATGCAATCAGGCGCCCACCTGGAGAGCAAGGGAATACATTCAAGTTCAGTAGTCAGGAGCCCAGCTGGAGAGTAGGGGAATACAGTTCAACTTCAGCAGTCAGGCATCCACCTGGAGAAAGGGGAAGCATCTCAAAGTACAATTCGAGTTCAGCAATCAGGCATCCACCTGGAGAAAGGGAAAGCATCTCAGATTACAATTCAAGTCAACAACAAAAGGAGCTCGCGGCAAAAATATGAGTCAACAGTCCGAGGTGATCAACAGAAGTTAGTCACAATAAAGAAAAAAGGAGAAGGGCAAGAAGTTAATCCAAATATAGAAGTTGATGGAAGATGTGAAACTACTTAAGATATAGTGGAAGTCACAGGCACTACATGTCCGGTCTTGATCCAAAAAGCTGAAGAAGAACGAGCTAGCATCTGTAGCTAACAAGCGCCAAGGTTCAAATCTAAAGTCTGCATGAAGAACCCTTCAACACTCAAGATCAAGCTTCAGAAGACTTATAGATAGGAATCTTGTTACTCGTAGTTGAAAGACTTAGTTAGTCTTTTTCATTTGATTTTTGATGTAATAACAGGAACCGCAAACCGGAACCTCGACGGCACCTCAATCGGCTCTCCACCTCGGTACTCCATCACCTCATTCACCTCTGAACTACACGTGACCTGATTCCTTTATAGCCAAGGATATGTAGGCAGCTCAGATACCAGGGCTCAGTCACATTCTCCTTCCTCTTAGCTTTTTTTGTCTCCTAAAAAAAAGTGTCGGGTCAAAAAAACTGTCTAGTCGTTCTTTGCCTGAAAATACTTATTATTTCCAGTCAAAAAGGGGCAGTTGTAGACATGTGATTTTTGACCATCCCCAAGATTTTTTATATTTTAGCATACAAATATTTAATTTAGGCCTAATATAGCTATTTCAATTAATTTTTACTCTTTTACTTTATTTTATTACATGAAAATAAAAATTACAAAAAAAAGGAGTTACATATTTTAGAATATTAGTTTTATTCCCCAATTACAAAGAAAGAGAAGTTTCTAAAAAGTAGGTATTACTTAGTTTAGTATGATTTTTAAGTTGTAAGTATTGAGTAATATTTGAATTTCTCTAATATAATTATTTTAGTTCTCTTCCTAATATTACTAGTATTTTGTGTAGCTAGTTTCATTTATTGATAATAGAAAAAAACAAAAAAAAAAAAAAAAAGAGGAACGAGAAGAACGTGACAAGTATTGGAAAGAATTGAAATAGTCCTCTAAGACAACGTAGGAACTCTTTAGGGAATTTATTTATTTTAGATTTTTTTTACAAATTACTTTTTAAATTTTGTCTTCTTGTGTAACAAATGTTAGGTTGTCCCCCACTCAAATTAATGCCCTCACCATCATTCTTCCACAATGCAGTGCACACTCACGTTTGAAAATGACATGCCAATTTTGTTTCACATTTTTACTCTATGCATTGGACCCCACATGGTACACACATTAGAGATCAGAAAAGGATATAAGGCTGAAGATAGAGAGAGAGGAGGAGGAGGAAATCAAAAAAATCCGGTTCTTCTTTTCTTCACTTTTTCTTACACCTTCAACAGCCATAGACCGCCCCCCCCCCTTTAAAAAACCCAGCCAAACGCCAAACACACAGAAAAAAAGCTAGGAAATATAGACAGACACAAGAAAAAAAGCTAGCCTAATACAGGGGTGAACGGGTAGAAACAGAGTGAGAAATTCCGATGACAACAGTCATCCGTTTCAGTTATCACTGAAAAGTCGGGGTTTGACTGAGGTTCATCAATTTCCAGCGAGCTTCAAGGTCATCGAGTTTCTATTCCGTTGCGTTCATTTCCGGTTCGTATTCTAAGTTGCAATTTTGAAGTCGATGAAATGCCCGATTTTTAAACTTTATTTGCTCTGCGATTTTCATATCTGTTTATCTTAGCTTTGTCCTTCTCATGCTTGATTTATTGTATTATGGATTTGATGGTTATGTATTTAGCATGTTATTGGGTTTTATTCGGGAAGTTGCAGCAACCTTGTTTTAATGTTGGTTCCCACGCTTGGCACTGTGCAGCTTAGAATTTAGCTAAGTTCTGAAAACTAGTCTCCAAAACTTCATATGTTATAGAATTGTTCTCCAAAGGTTTAAGTTATCTAATGTCTAGTTTTGCTCTTTTAAGGATTTCAGAAGAGTTCATTGTTTTATTTTTTTTCATAATCTAATTTTTGAGAAGGGTTTGATCTATTACATTTAATGTTTTAATCGGTGATGAGCTATTTGAATTAATTTCATCTTAATTTTCCATCTTGTGCATGATAGAAGAGCATGGCAACTAATTTGTTGTGAAAGTTAAAAAATAAGAAACACTAAAAAGAAACCAAATATAGTAGTTGCACTGGATTTGAGCCATATGATCTTGTTGTATATTAAATATAAATTTAGGTTTTTTAATTGATGTTGTGGGTCATTGTTTGCTTATTAGTAGTAATTAAAAGAATTTTGACTCATAGGGTTCTGTTTGGTCAAGATGAGTGATTGAGAAATGGGCTTGAGAATAACTTTTCGTCGGAATGTTCGTCTAATAAACGGACCACATTTCCAAATCAAAAAAAAGAAAAAACTTTCTATAACTAAAGTTGACCAAGTTTCCATAAATAACAAATGTTCGTAGTTTGCTTTAGGACCGTTTAATATATCATCGCGGTTGTGGACATGTTCGCGTAACATGATTGCGATTTCTAAAAATAAATCAAGGTATGCGTTCGCGCAATTTTGGTCAAACTTTTCTTAATAAAATAAACAAAGCGTTATTAATTGTGGATACGTTCGCGTGACATAATTTTTGACGCGCCAAAGGAAAAGAGTATACGTACGCGTAACTCAATTCTTTAATTACGAATAATCAAATAATTAAAAGCGGTTATAAAGTTAAAATATGTATTAAAATCAGACAATAGACCAATTATAACAATTGAGCGACCGTGCTAGAACCACGGAACTTGGGAATGCCTAACACCTTCTTCAGGGTTAATAGAATTCCTTACCCGGATTTCTGTGATCGCGGACTGTAATACAGAGTCAATCCTTTCCTCGATTCGGGATTTAAACCGGTGACTTGGGACACCATAAATTATCCCAAGTGGCGACTCTGATTTTAAATAAATAATCTTGTTTCGATTGTCACTTAAATTGGAAAAACTCCCTTCTACCCTTTCGGGGTGTAGGAAAAAGGAGGTGTGACACTCGCCACCCCTTAGGGGGAGCGAAGTAGCCACCTCCATCAAGGACCAGATACAGGATCTACTCATCAAGGATCCTGCTGCATAATATTTGGTTGATTTGGTAGGACAGGTTAAGACTCGCCAGTTCTACATGGAAGATGGTTTTCTAAAAGTGAAAGGGAACCAACTTTATGTTCCTAAAGGAGGAGATCTACGAAGGACTCTTCTGGCGGAATGTCATGATACTCTGTGGGCCAGCCATCCCGGTGAAGAACGCACCATGGCGTTACTTTGCAGTGCATATTACTGGCCCCAAATAGCCGATGATGTCACTCAGTATGTGAAGACTTGTCTAGTATGCCAAAAAAGGCAAGTCGGACTGCTTAACACAAGCGGGACTCTTGGAACCACTAGCTGTCCCAAAGAGACCTTGGGAAAACGTTTCCCTGGATTTCATCACCGGATTGCCCAAGGTCGGAGATCTCACAACTATCTTGGTTGTGGTGGATCGGTTTTCCAAGTATGCTACCTTTATAGTAGCCCCACAATATATATCAGCAGAAGATACATCTCGACTCTTCTTCTCTCATGTCGTCAAATATTGGGGCCTGCCCAAAGACATTGTTAGTGATCACGACTCATGCTTCACTAGCAACTTTTGGACCCAACTCTTTAAGTGCCTTGGGTCAAAATTGAGTCACGGCTCAAGTTTTCATCCGCAATCTGATGGCTAGACTGAGCGGTTCAATTGTATGTTGGAGGAATATCTCCGCCACTTTGTAACCGGATCACAGAAGAATTGGGTGAAGCTTCTAGATGCTGCTCAACTGTGTTTCAATTCACAAAAGAGCTCTAGTACAAACAAAAACGCTTTTGAAATTGTTGCCGGATAATAACCGCTACTCCCACACACTGTGAATGCACCAAACATGTCAAAATCTCCTCGACCTGCTAGCTTCTCAAAAGAATGGAAGCAAAATTTGGAGATAGTGCGGAGCTATCTCGTCAAAGCCCAAAAGCGGATGAAGAGGCATGCTGATCAAAATCGTCGCTTTGTTGAATACCAAGTAGGAGAAAAAGTGATGATCAAAATTTCAAAGCGATATTTGCGGGGGTCCATGACCCTCGCCTATTGTAAAAATACATTGGTCTCTTGTCCATTGAAAGGCGCATTGGGAAAGTTGCATACCGGGTGGATACCCCAGCTTGGTGGAAAATTCATCCTGTCTTCCATGTCAGCCCGCTGAAACCTTTTCGGAAGACACGGAAGATCCTTCACGGAGCTAGCTCTCAATACCCAGTATTCGAGGTCCCAATTCAACCGGGAAAAGGCGTGTTGAAGCTATCCTTGATGATAGAGTGATTCATGCCTCAAGGAAAGGTCACCAAGAGTTCTTGGTGAAATGGCAGGGCTGTGATGCACATGAGAATACTTGGGAGAGGGGAACAAACCTCAAAGCCTACAAGAGCCTAATTGAAGATTATCTTGCAAGTAAAGCGCCGAGGACGTCGCCAAATCAGGTGGGGGAGAATGTCATTGGCGGCTTTCTAGCCATGCCCCATGACCCTTTGGGTGCGCCCCGTGGCGTCCTAGCAAGCCTCCCAATGTCTAGCGCCACGGACGGCCCCGTGGCATTTGGCCGCCAAGTGACAAGCGCGCATGTGCCTCTGTCGCCCCACCAATATCCCTCGCCAGCGTCCAGCCGCGCGCGCAGACCCTGATGCCAAAGACAATGCTACTGACAACGGACCTGTTTCTGCCTTGTAGAAAACTAAGTCCTTTTCATTGTAAATATAGAGCAGTTTTATTCCATGTGTTTCCATTATGTTTCTCTAGCTTAATCAAGTCTAGTCTTGTAGCTTTGGTTTATTTTTTTTAAGCATTATTAGGGTGGATCAAGCAATCAAACTTTCGAGTAAGCAAACAATTCTCTGTATTGGTGTCTCCCCCCTCGACACCGTGTCGCTTTTCTGTAATAGCTTTCATTAATGCAATTAAACTTTCTTTCATTCTCAATTCACATTTCTATTCTCTCAATTGCTCTTGACATTGGTTTTCCCGTACAACACTGACAATCTAGTCTAGCGTACGAAGGGGACCTCAGTTGGCGGACAGTAACTGCACTAACATCAGTTGCTTAGCCTTATGTCGCCCTTCCAAGGAATCTCAGGAAGGCGTCGCGTAACAGGTAGTATGACCATTTAATTTGTAGTTTATTTACAAATAATCATCCCTGCCATACAAAACCCTTTTACCTGAATTTTATCTATTATTTATACAATAAAATTCTTAAACTATTTTTTTATATTAAAATAATTGAAATTTGTTTACTACCGTTTTAAAGTCATAAAATTTTTTTAAGTGAATTTTACCTATTATAATCATTAAACATTATTCACTTTAACGACAATTTTATATCAAGGTAAACAGTAATATTATAATGAATTTTTTTTGTGTGTAAGTTTGCATTCATGCAAAGTCCGAGGAAGGGCTGCATCCCAAGGGTTGTGATATACCGTATATCATATACGCAGCTTACCCTGATACAAGCATCAATTTCCACGACTCAAATCCGTAGCCTATGGATCATATGGAGACAACTTGACCTTTGCTCCAAGGCTTCTTTAATTGTATAAATTTTAGTCAACAATAATCACATGACTTTATAATTTCAATGTATTTACTTAAGGTGATAAAAAATAATTTTATTCTTTTGTTATCGTGAATAAAGTTTAACGAATCTGGTGTTTTAAAAAAAATTATTTATATTTTTATTTTTTAATCATACAAAATATACATAAAAAGTCACATGCATGGAAGCGTGGGGACTTTGTACTCCATTTCTGGGTGAGTGGCAGTAGGGGAGCAGTTACTCTGCTTAGCTACTACTACTACTAATAGCATTTCCTTCTCATGAAAAAACCTAAAAGATTCAAGAATCCCAGAAAGTTGTTTGGTAGCAATCTTTACACACCATTACTCAATAATTCATAGACACAAATTTTCAGTCCAAAATTCATAGACACAAAACTTTTTACGGCAATGAGGCCGGCGATAGTATTTGCCGGAATATTTCTTCTAGCGGCACTGTACTGTGGGCTTGACCCTTTAAAGCAGAGTGCAATTTCTGAATTCAAAGACTTTAAGACTTATAAAGTTGAAGTGCCATCATGGTCTGAAATACCAGTAGAAAAGGACACCCTAAACTTGCTTCAGAAATCAGAAATAAAGTTTTTGAACCAAATTCAGGGCCCGGAAAGTATCGCATTTGACCCGAAAGGTCGCGGACCCTACACAGGTATAGCTGATGGGAGAATTGTGTTGTGGGATGGACAGAAATGGACTGATTTTGCCTATACATCTGCTAATAGGTCAGTAGTTTTTCTTTCTGTTGTTGTAATTACGCTTTTGTTTTTTTAATGACCATTTTCTTGATCCTGAAGAAATGTGCTAATTTATGTGGAAAAATTATGACACTTCAACATGCAGATGCTGTTTCTTAACTGTAACATTTAAAATTAGTTTTAAATTTTAAGGCCTACTGGACGAACTTGTCTATGGAAAAACTAAGGAAATGTTGACTGATCTGCAAGCAGAGGCGGACCTACAGCCATGCTTGAGGGGTCACGTGAACCCGTTAACTTCGACAAAAACTCTATATATACATAGCTATATATACGTTGGGGACCCCTTAAATATTTTTCTTGGCACCCTCATTAACAAAATTATGCTTGCAGCAATGGTTTGCTTCTAAGAATAAGCCTTGTTCCTTGTCACACGACGCGGGTTCGAAACCCGCTTGCTACAATTTTTTTGATGGTGCAAGGATATCAGCTTTCCTGATGTAATGTTGAGCTTAACGAATTTTATTAGTTAAAACTTTAGATTTTTACTCAGATTGTGGGGTGTTTGCGATGCCTTTTTCTCATTCAACTATCCTTTTGATTCACTGCTTGTCACTTTGTTATGGTTGCTTGGCACTTGGTTTAACAACTTTTTGAGCATGATTCACACCTTATCACGATGATATTCTTTTTTGTTGTGCCCAGTGGCGGTAGCCAGAAATTTCACTAAGAGGTGTCATTTGTCAAAATATAATGAAATGAACACACAAAGAAGCTAAAGAGAGTCAACATATAGTGTATATATACATAAAATAATTTTTAGACTGAGCTACACAGTGTAATTTTCTGTTGGTGCCAACCGACACCCCTTAGCCTAAGGTGGCTCCAACTATGGCTGTGCCCGTAGTTAAAGCAGACTAAACAATCAAATGCTGCATTTTGCTCTTAATTTATAAGTTCGGTCTTAAATGTAACGTATTTTTATCCAGTAAAATGGGTTTGAGTATGTGGTTAGAGAAAAAGATCAGTCCATTCGAGCATATTCGCTGCAACCAAAGTAAGGCCCTGAAGCTCAAGGTGCATATCCACCTATATCCAGCAGACCAACACTTAGGTTGTTCTTGTTTAAGGGCCTAGATGAAGATGGTCTTGTGTTATATGATTGAGATTGTTTTCAGACGAGTTTGCTAGGTTTGTGGAGAATTACTTGGCAGCACACCTACAAAACTTTAGGTCAATTTTTGATTTAGTTCTTCTTCGAGTTAATAGTTATGTTTTTCATTATGCAATATAGTTTGTCTTATGTGTGGTTTTGAATCTGAGGTGCTTTTTCAACAGGGAAAAGCAGAAAGAACTAATGTAGGTTTGAATTTGAGTGTCTTTTTATTTAACAATTTGATCCGTTTAGTTGGAAATTTTGTTGTTTTTCGAGTCAAGTCATGGTATGAAGATTCATGTGATGTGAACTTGAGATCCTCAATGACAACAATTAACAAAATGAAGCTTTGGTCTTTAAACTGAGAGAACATGCTGTATTTTACAGTAAAGTTCTCATTTTCCGAACAATGCGTCCAGGATTTGCTATGGAGGGTGAATATGGCAGCAATCATTCACAAAAGTACTCCTGTAAATGTCTGAGGAGGAAGGTGGTTGGTCTTGCAAGATAGGGTTTTGATTGCTGTACTTAGAAATAACAGTTATACACTGCGATAATTGTGGATGAATCTGTACAATATCATCTAGCTACCAGTCAAGTGGTTACTAAAGGTGAAGTTAATAGAATCAACTTTCCCTAAGCATTCCTTTTTGTCAACTTAAAATGTTTTAACCGAATTGAGTCCTGTATTTGGAGAAAATATGTCTTTTAACACGTTCAACAAGAAATCCTTTTTTGTGGGTAGTAGCTCCAACTCATGATGGTCCACATAATGTTTGCTCATCTATCCAAGTTAAATATTATAGTACTGAAGGGTTATGCTATGGAATCACACTTCAAAGCAACTGTTTTTCCCCTATGGTATTGTACCTTTTGCTTACTAATAGACCAAGAAAAGTGGATATTTCTTAGTCCTAGCAAACCTGGTGTTCGAACAAGATTGCTATATGACGCCATGAAGCTTAAGCAATAAGGATCCAGTGAGAGCATGCTTGAAGGTGCTGCGGCTGTACTTGCAGTGCGAACTGACTTGAGAAAAATCAAGTTTGAATTGTTGAATAGCCTCTAAAGAGGCAAACTAAGATGTGCAGCAAAATGTTTTGAGCATTTGACACGAGATGAAAGGCAGAGTTTACCTTCAAAAATGAGGAAGGTAGATGTTTATCAGAGGAAACATGTGAAGTTAAAGTTCTCTTTCTTCCTTTTGGTGATCTAACAGAGAGTTTAACCATGTTTCAAGAGCCGTGATGTTTGTTAAGATGATACACAGGGATATGTGTTGGGAAGACAAATGATACGACCTTGAAACAGCATACTAACTGAATCATTCATGAAAATCTCGGAAATACGTAAAGAAAGTAGCAGGTAAATTGCTACTGCGGCATTCTAAGTAAACTATTTGGTTCTTCAGCTTACTATCAGTTTGATGTCGAAAAGTCAATATGTAAATGACTTCATCCAAGTGCGTATCTTTAAGCCAAGGATTAACACAATGGTATCAACAGGAGATAAAAGAGTGACAGACTATCTGTAGAATCACCTCATATAGTTCTGTAAAGCATTTCTCACAATACTCGACCCATATGCTAGTCTTCAGATGATTGCAGATTTGTCTGGATATAGTACACCGCAAAGTATATCATTTGATTGTTAACTATCTCGGAACATTTAAAAACGATGACCTATGAGAAATAGAAGTCCTCCGAACCCACAGTTTTCGGTCTTATCATTCCAGAGTCTGTCAGCGAAATTACCATTCTAGCTATAATAACTTGGCTTGATGAATATGCCTTTTTCACAAGTTGCTGGAACCCAAGCCTCTAACTAATTAATATTCTCAAACCAAGTTAACATAAAGTAGGGTCTTAGTTATATGATGCTAGCAGCATTGTTAAGCACTGGAATCAGATGGGAATCAATTCCATTTTCAAAGCTATCTTGCTTTGATCAATTCAGGCTGGCATGAAAGCAAATTTGAGAAATGATCTACCAGATTCTAATTAGAGATTGTATTTTTAAGGAAAAGCTACAAATGTCACAGTTCTTAATTCTATCTAGCATGACGTAAGAAAGTGTAAAGAGCCACAAGCTCCTGCTCCACAAAGAATAATAGGAGTATTTAGTCCTGGACCTTGCAGGAAAGTTTCATTCATAATTTGATAATTGACCTGTATCAGTTCAATGGATATTACTTTCCTTTGTGTTGTGGTTTTAAATGAAGTGTTATGATCCTAGTATATTCTGAACTTGTTATTATCTACTTGAAATTCCAGGAAGCTATTATTTATTGATAATTCCAGGTCTTCCATGCTAAAATAGTTAGGTCCTTCAAGCTACTGTTACCTTCTCAAAAACAAAGTTGTTAGGTCTGCTAAGCTTATCTGATGATATCAAATTTTTAGATGTTATTGCTTCTTTCGCTCTTTATAAAACTATCTTCTTTAATTGTCACATATGCCATCCGATAAAGTTTCAAATTGCTTATTTTTTTCTTTCTTTTAAAGATGATTTAAATTTAAGCTTTACTTTCTGATGTTCTAATGCATTCTGTGATCTGAATTCTCAGGTCTGGAAATTGTGATCCAAAACCATCACCTCTGAGCTATTTAGCGAATGAGCACATCTGTGGTAGGCCTTTGGGGTTACGGTTTGATAAAACAACAGGTGATTTGTACATTGCAGATGCATATTTTGGGGTGATGAAAGTAGGTCTGGAAGGTGGACTAGCAGAAACATTGACAAATGAGGCTGAAGGAGTGCCTCTGGGATTCACAAATGACCTCGATATTGATGATGAAGGAAACATCTATTTTACAGATAGCAGCACTAAGTACCAAAGAAGGTAGGTTGTGAATTTACTGTTTCTTCATTTTTTTAAATGTAGATTTCTTTATATAGTTAACCTAGATCCCAACTCAAGAATGAGACGTTGTCATAAATGCATTGGGCTATTCAGAAATTTAAAGGCCTAATGTTTCACATGGTGAACTTGAAGTTGACAACACAATATCAGAACGGAGAATTCTCTTTCAATATTTGTTCTGATTAATGCAAATGGAAGACATAGTGCTCTCTATCTTAGTGGGAGAAAAACGTTTTCTTTTAAGAACATTGCAGTTTGCATCTGGGACAGAAAAATGAAAGTTGATGCTGCGGCAAGGTGAAAATTAATAGATGATCATTAAGAAGCTTAAATTTGAATGTGGTTGCTATATTGCACCTAACTTTGCTAACATTTCTTCTTTTTGATGAATAACCAACTCTGCTAGCATATAATGAAGATGTTTATGTCTGGTTAGCTAGAACTTTCATTGCCATTTACAGGTATTCCTTTCAGGTGTTAATACAACAAGGTACAATTGTCATGTGTGTTTCTTCTTTGATTAGAATATTAATATCCACCCCATCTTTCTCAGGAATTTTATGCTATTGGTCTACTCAGCAGAAGATAGTGGGAGGGTTCTAAAGTACGATCCTAGTACAAAACAGACCACTGTTCTTCTTCGAAATCTCCAATTCCCAAATGGTCTGTCACTAAGCAAGGATCGTTCCTTCTTTGTATTCTGTGAAGGTGCCAAGGGCAGGTATATCGGAAAAGCTACCAAGGATTCTCTTTCCTGTTCTGTAGTTGCAACTTTTGTTTTCTTTTCACATGACGTCTCCTAGACATATGCCAGATGATAATATATATGTACAAACATGTAAAGACAAAATTACTGAAGCACACTGCATGCATTTTCATACACACACATCTGATGTGAAGTAAGACATGAAGAATTTAGGAACATCCTTGTGGATTTAAATAGTAGAAGCTTCTGTGTTCAAAATTCTCTTTTCCACTTGACTTTTTTGTTCTTGTGCCGCATCAAAAACCAAATCAGTGCTGTCTGTTCTAGAAAAAGTTTTGTGCGCCTCAAATGTCTACGTTTTAGCATGCCAAATTCATGCATGCATCTTTATACAGACAGAACATATATATCTATCCAACTTGGTAATACATGTATTCAAGAACACACTTATTTTGGTTTTATACGCTTCTGAGGTCCAAATTCTGAAATATTGAAGAATCTTGTACCTGAATTCACCTGATAATAACATGCTCTGCAATTTGTTTTCTAGGACTAGGAGGAATGGGACCGTGATTTATTTTGTGTTCTTTCATAGGTTACAGAAGTACTGGCTGAAAGGAGATAAAGCGGGGACCTCAGAGGTGATGGCAATCCTCCCAGGATATCCTGACAATATCCGAGCAAATGAAAGAGGTGAATTTTGGGTAGCAATCCACTGTCGCCGCACTATTTACAGCTATATTAATTCCATATACCCGAAACTCCGTCTATTCTTGCTGAAGCTTCCTATCCCAGTAAAGCTCCGTTCCCTCTTGCATCTTGGAGGCCGGCTACATGCGATTGTTGTGAAGTATAGCCCTGACGGTAAGCTACTACAGATATTGGAAGATGGAGAAGGGAAAGTTGTTAGAGCTATAAGTGAGGTTGAGGAGAGAGATGGGAAGCTTTGGATGGGGAGTGTATTAATGCCTTTCATTGCAGTTTACCAACTAGAATGAACTAAAAAGTTACTCTTTTTCTTTCTTTCACCATTATATTGGTCCCTTCTCTTCTACTTTAATTTCCTCTCAAGGATTAAACTGGCAAAAGAACTCTCTTTTTAGTTCCTTATGGTTGTTTGTAGCATTATTTTGTGAGAACAATTCCCAAAAAGAGCTCTTCCTTTGAGGGTTGGGACTATAGACTCTCTTTCTTCCTGATAGTTTTGATGCTGCTATTCCTGTTGATCACAAGGATTTTCATGGGGAGTCTTGTTAGCCTTAATCCTTTGAGATGTTAAAAGGTCAAGTTTAAAAGGTGTCGACATTTTTCTCACTCTTGTAAATGTGCTTTCTAAGAGAAAATTGAACATTTCTGATCACACAATATTAGCTCAAGCTCTTGCATTATTTGGATACTTCATAAATGGACCTCAATAGATAACCCAAATGAGTTCACATAATTAAAGGTAATAAGGTTTCGAAATCAAAGGTCCGAGCCCATTTAATCTCTGTAGTGTCATTTATGTTCACATCCACTGAGTGTAAAGAATGTGGACACCATGTATTATAATCAACTGCACCATTTGTAAAATTCCTTCCGCAATCATATATAAAAGTTTAAACTCTTTTTTCTTCAACGTAAAGCTTGGAAGAGTGATACAGAAAATTAATCTGAGGTCATCATTATGTAATGAATTATTAGCAGTGATATATCACTATTAACATATGTCTAATTCCAAAATAATTACCATGTGAATAGTCTCCCTTACATGAACTGAAAGGCTCCTATACAGCCTACTTCAAGTGCAGTACTAAGCTTGATTTTAGCTCCCTTTTTATCAATGGTTTCACATCATTCATCTCATTGTTTTTCAGTGTCACCTTTTCTTTTTTATGAGGATATTAGAGCACAGAAGATAACTAGGAACATAGGGTGTGTTTGGTATGAAGGAAAATATTTTTCCAATTTTCTCATGTTTGGTTGGCTTAAATATTTTGAAAAGTATTTTTCTCGCGAACTCATTTTTCTCTAATTGGAGGAAAATATTTTCCCTACCAAAAGAAGGGAAAACATTCACCATCTTTTTCAACCTTCTCCACCCTATGTTCCACCTCCACCCACCCACCCCGCCCCTTAACCCCGTCTTCCGCCCCACATCCCATAGTATTTGCCTAGTGTTACGAAACTTAGCTCAAAGTAATAAAACAAGAAAATAGGCAAGAATGTAGGGAGCAATAGAGAAGAAATTCTTATTTCTTCCATGTATTCAAGTGTGTACAATGTGATGCCCAAACCGTCTATTTATAGGATGACATTGAGGTAATACAAAGGGGTATCATGAACATGATATTAACTATTGAGAACATGGGGGAAGATCATGGGGAGGTTATGGAGGTGTGGGAGTTACAACTATAATGGGGAGAAGTAGTGGGGATTATCTATATAATGGAGAAGAGTAGTGGGAGTTATACTTGATTAGTGGACATCCATATAATATGTATTTCATAACACTCCCTCTTGGATATCCATAGATAATGTGCCTTGTTAAAACCTTACTAAGAAAAAATCATGTGGGAAAAAATCTTAGTGAAGGAAAAAGAGTACACATATCTTGTAATATGCATTATTTGCTGCCTCATTAAAAATCTTGCCAGAAAAACCCAGTGGGATAAAATCTTAGCTAAGGGAAAAAGAGTACAACGCGTATTTGCCTCCCCCTGATGAAAACATCAATTTGTTTCTCCTAGATGACGTGTTCCGATCTTGTATACCAACTTCTCAAATGTTGAGGTTGCTCATGCTTCACTGAACAGAATACCAAATTATCGAGCGAACAAATTTGTTGAACATTTATTTCATCGTTCTGTGAAGATTGTGTCTGATAAAGAACTTTGATGAAATTATATATGCTTTATTCTGGCCTTCATTATTATTTGAATCTTCTCTTCAAAGAAAAGTCACATATTTGTTGTGTGTTGAGTCACTTGCTTTATCAGTTGCTAGTATATTGACATGACTTGGATAAGTATCAACAATTGACTACCTTGTAAAATAATAATATGGCAGTACCCTCACATACATAATGAACTTCAGAAAATGCCTATATTTGCATAACCAATAAAACCTTGACAATATCTGTTAGAATAAACAAATCTATATCATAGATTCCTTTTGCAATATAACACTAATCGTATTTCAATATACATAGGAGTACAACTATATCTCGCTAGAATATTGTTATACTTATGGCTCTAGCAAGGTACATTAGTGCACCGATTGCACTAGACACAAAAATAAATCATGTACACCATGATTACTCTAATCCACATAAGAATCTGCTGAAACTTTAACAAATTAAATCCTTCAAGGATTTTCATTATACGTATATCAAGTTTTTTATGTATTGCCAAATTAAAATCTGAAAAAGATTTCATCCACCATAGGAGAAACATATCTCCATATAACTAATGCCGGAATATTTACGAAAAATCTTGTACTACAAGTCGTCTTTATGTCTAACGACTTGATCTTTTATTTCACTTTCAGGTGTTGGGACTATCCGTCCAACTTCACATTTTTTAGGTGAAGTCAATTTTCATTGCATATTTTTCATTTGGCCAATCATTTATCTGTTCAAATTCCATGACAGATTTGAGCTCAAGATCCTCGTCAATATTAATAATATTGAACGCTACATTATATCAACAATATCGTCGACAATCATTTTGCACCGGTTCCATCATCACTCAATAAAGACATAACTTATCGAGATCTTATTGTTTTCAGGTACTTGAGCCTCTCCTATGAGGTCTTACAAAGTATTATGTCGTGGTGCTCTTATAGAGCACTTCCCTCCTTAGTATGACCATTTTTATCATTTGCTCCTCTCCTTCTTCAAGGAGTTTTATCTTTGGAACCGATTAATCTATTACGTTTCATGCGTTGCATAGACTATGTTCATCATGTAGTTTATTCTATTTGGAGCATTAGCAGCTGAAATATAACACTTAGCTTTGGGCTAGCAAATGCGTCTGGCAATATTTTACAAATGAATTATCACTTGAACTTCAAGTATACATTTTCTTGTACGAGGATCTAGGTGCACTCATAATAATTCATTCCATACTTTACTTTTTCAGCTGCCCATATTCTCCCCCCTAATGCTGGGATCACCAACACATTTTCCAACCTTCTTTGGGAACCATCTTTATGCATTGTGGTGGAATAATTAAAACGTATAGCACATCCATATCTCTAGATGGAAATTATTTGGTTCCTGACCCTAAACCAATTATGATGAAAATTTATCATAACTTGTTGGAAAATGCGTACAAGTGCTGTTGTATCATAAATAATACACCTCATACTAAATTTCTATTTGAGAGTTTTGTTCTCATAACCAATGATTTAGCTTAATTGGAGGCATACAATTTTTGCTAAACCACCTTGGATTTAAACCAACATTATCAAGATAAATTATCATAATTTATATTCTAGAAAACTATGCTCTAATAATTTGAGCAAGTAATCTTGCAAAAACCAAACTGCAAGTTGATAACAAACACACATGTGACCATACAATAGATGTATTTATTAAAATCATATAATAGTAAACGGTCCACATGCCAGGTGATTGAGCCCGTACATATATATCACCTTTTATTCGTTCTAGATATCAAGAGATTCAATCTCAATCTTAACTGGTATATCATGATAAAAAATAACACAAGAGAATTCTTGAAAAATCTTCTATTTATTCAATATATACCACTGTGAATTCTCAATTAATTTTCGCATCAATAAACTGGGATGGCCAATTGGTCATGCCAACTAATATTTGTTTCAGTAAACCTCTTATTTACTTGTGGCATGTGATTCCATCATCATGCTTATACATGTGTAGTAAAAATAGAAGAAAAATTGGGTAACCTTTCATATTTACGTGGTATGATTATAGTAATATAAAGATATTCAATCTTCCTTTCATTTATAGTCTCAATATGCCAACCACTTTGGCTAATACATTTGAAACTCAAAAAGTTTCTTTTGAGACTTACTACAATATCAATGTCATACACAATTTCATTCATCTGGGTAGTAACAGATTAATTCTTTTGGAACTCTTGATTTTTTACTTCAAGATCTTTTGTCACCCATCCATATGGTGAATGTTTCCTTCACGGAGAAAATTATATTATAATAATTGTCATGGACAAAATCATCATAAGCAAAATCATTTCTTGCTTTAGTTTGGCCTTTAATAACCTTTTATAAGGCATGACAAAATATATTTTTTTTGGTGTACAGCATGTACGCGACCAATGACATATTCATATAACCACATTGTAATATTGATTATCTTTATTTCTCTCAAATCTCCCTTAGAGATGAATTGTAGTATTCATCCAATCTTGCACAAGCACATTCTTATGCATAATTTGAATCACATATATATTTTCACATTCACTTTCAAGAATGAGTTTGCATTTACAACGGATATCACAAGTCACATTCTCTTCAAGTGGACTATAATCACATGAGCATGCTTATTATTTTCATACCATATTGATGGAAAACATCACCTTCACATTTTGAAGGAATATTTTGAGAACTCTTATTGTTTTCATTTTTACAATTACTATAATGATGACTATTATTATTTGATCAATGGCACGCCCATATTCATTGGTCAACCACTTATCTTCATTAGACTTATTATGCACTGCTACCGCATTCACTTCAAGAATGGTGCAAATCAAGTGGGACAAACTACATGCTTTTTCATGAAAAATATGTTATTTTTCTTTATTTATCATTATATCATCAATATGGTGCATTGAGACTTGAACTAAATGCCTTACCCATACATAGGCGTGTTTGGTTAAATGTGTCAGAACTCAAAACCAATATCATGATCTTATCATCATGGTGCACCAGGACTCAAACCCGATGTCTTACCCTCAACCAATGACATAATAGGCTAAAGCGTGCCGAGGCTCACCCTCGAGCATTTAAAAATGTTATTTATCACACCAAGCATATTAAGTCTTACAGGATTGATGACTATGATTCCGATGGTTGGGAACATCGATCCGATAAGCATGTCTTTGAAAAATACTTTCAACAACTCTACGATAGCGATGTATGTTTGTCTTCTTTCTACTACTACTCTTCTTTACCTTATAAGTTTTTATTTTTGTTTGGATGATCAGTATAGTAATATATCATTAACAATTATTTTGATTTACTGTTCATATAATTATTATAATCAGTAAGCAATATTTGCTTGTGAGATGGACATGTACTATATATATATATATATATATATATATATTCAAAGCATAATACTAAATATTATTGCTATACCTTTTAAAATAACAACTAACAGTTGAGTAAAACTCTCTAGATTTGAATTAATACCTCTGAATCCCATTCAAATTCATCAAATTTGAGATTAGAAAAGAATTGCTTTCCAAAAGAATGTCACGACTCCAGTTCGCCCTCTGTGAACCATCATGACGACACCTAGTCCTCTACGACTAGGTAAGCCTAAATTGCAGAAGATAACCAAAGTGCAGAATAAAACAATTTAAAATAGAATGAAGAGCGATAAAGTAGTGTTTAAAAGTGCCGCTCGGCATACAAAATATTTAACTCTCAGAAACCAATACATATCTCCAAGTCCCGGAAACTCATGAATCACAAGCTAAGGATCACTACACAGTACTCTAACTCCAGAATATCAAACAAGGAAAAGAAATTCAAAAGGGCAAATGTTTAAAAGCTAGAATAGCAAGGGACTCCTCGGTCTGCGGATGCGGCAGATATACCTTGAAATCGCTGGAGCAGTCGCCTCGCCTCAAATGTGATAGGACTGAGTCGCAGTACCTGGATTTGCACATAAAAAACATGCGCAGAAGGGGCATGAGTACACCACATCAGTACTCAGTAAGTGCCAAGCCTAACCTCGGTCGGGTAGTGACGAGGAAGGTCAGGGCCCTACTGAGGTTAAATAAAATATAAAGTTTGACAGTGTAGAATAGAACAATATAAATAAATGCAGCAGTAAAAGTAACACAAGATATAATAAGGGCAACAACAACTATTACAGAGACAAGGAAAAACACGGAAAGAAATGTAACTTAGCACCAAAATAACAACCGAGGATCTCCCAGGATACCGTCCTTTAGTCCCATATGTACATATCCAATGGATCTCCCAGGATCCCGTCACGTAGTCTAACTCATAGTGCGCGGGGATCTATCGGAATCTCGTTCCGTAGTCCCAAATATAAATACCTAGTACTGGAGGAATCTACTAGGTGCATTCCCGTAGTTCCATATAACTGTGCAGGGGGATCTACCGGAATCCCACATCCGTAGTCCCAAAATAAACAGACAAGGAAAAGCTACCGGAATCCCACATTCGTAGTCCCAAAATAAATACACAGCAGCAACAGGAAAATATACAGAAATGGCAAAATTTCATATTAAGGCAAGAAATGATTCTAGCCTAGCATGTTGCACAGAATTCAGGTAAGGCAGTTTTAGCAAGTAAAGAAATTAAGTCACTTAGACATGCTTTCCTAAGCTAACAACAGGCTTAATAATGCAAGTAATAAAAACAGGAAAGGAAACATACTAGTAATTACTTAAAGAAAACCGGATTTCCAATAATTAGCACAAGTACACACTCGTCACCTCACGTACAAGGCATTTCAATTACCAAATATACCAAATCCTAAGGGGAAGGTCCCCCACACAAGGTTAGACGAGCCACTTACCTCGAACTAGCTCAAAATCAACCCGAAACCACGCTCTTGCCACGAGTACTCGACTCCAAATGGCCCAAATCTATTCAATTCAATTTCATAACGTAAATAACACTTCAAGTAACTGATTCTACAAAGAAATTCTAAGCTAATACGCGAAATTAGGTAAAATGACCAAAATGCCCCTCGGGTCCATGTCTCGGAATTAGATAAACTTTATATTTTCAGAATATTCATACTCTCACGAGTCTAACCATACCAAAATTATCCAAATCCGATGTCAATTCCCCAATCAAAACTCAAAATTTTGGTCTAAGAACTTTCCCCAAATTTTCATACAAATTCCGAAATTTAATGAAGAATTCATGTTTAGATTAATGGGTTACAAGCAAAAAGGAGTTAAGAATCGTTACCCAATCGATATCTCTAAAACTTTCTCAAAATCTCGCTCAAATCCGAGCTCCCAAGCTTAAGTTTTGATAAAAATGACTAGACCCTCGATTTTGAAATTTTTATATTCTGCCCAGATGTTTTTACATTGCGATCGCGTAAAATGATGTGCGATCGCGAAGAGGAAAATCTGATGGCTCCTGAACTGGGTTATGTGAATGCGTGATAAAGCACGCAAATGCAGAAGAGGAAAAAGGCAGGCTTACGCGTTCGCGGACAGGACAATGCGAACGCGAAGGGGAAATGGTCATAGTACCCCCGGCTCCTAGTTCTACTACGCGAACGCGAATGGAGGGATGCGAACACAAAAGAGGATGGGGCAGACTTCCGCAATCATGAGCCAAAACATGCGATCGCGAAGAACAATTAAATCATCCTCCGAAATTACACTACGCGAACGTGGAGGGAAGGGCGCGAACGCGATTAAGGAAACCAGATACCAACAGATCTACAGTTCCAACAAGTTCCAAAATGACCCGTTGAGCATCAGAAACACACCCGAGGCCCCCGAGACCTCAATAAAACCTGCCAACCAATCCTAAAATATCATTCAAACTTGTTCCAACATTCGGAACGCTCAAAACAACATCAAAACACCTATTTTTCATCGGATTCAAGCCTAAGAATTTCAAAAACTCTAAAAACACGCTTTCGATCAAAAAATCTATCAAACCTCGTCAGAATGACCTGAAATTTTGCACACACATCACATTCAACACTACGGAGCTACTCAAACTTCCAGAATTCCATTCCGACCCACAGATCAAAATCTCACTATCGAACCGGAAACTTTAAAAATTCAAATTTCGGCATTTCAAGCCTAAATTAGCTACGGACCTCCAAAACACAATCCGAACACACCCCTAAGCCCCAAATCACCCAACGGAGCTAACGGAACCATCAGATTTCCATTCCGAGGCCTTATTCACACTGTTCCGACTACGGTCAACTTTTCAATACTTAAGCTCTCATTTAGGGACTAAGTATCCCAAAACTCTCCGAAACTCAAAACCGAACATCCCGGCAAATCAAAATAGCAGAAATAAACTTGAAAAAATAGTTAATGGGGGATCGGGGCAAAAATTCTTAAGACGACCGACCGAGTCGTCACAAAGAATTATATGCAACAACGGTCACTCTTACACAGAGTACGTGTGGTAAACTTAAAAATTCAATTAAGAGGGAATAACTCCTTATAGGCTTTATAAAACAAAATTATTTTGAATGTACAAAGACTAATGAGAAGGAATAGCCTTTTGATTCTCAAATTTTGACTTACGTGAAAACAGCTTGCGTATCATGTAGTGGTTAGATTACACTACTTTAGAAAGTAAAAACAGTACGTATGAATTGATCTTGTACATGCGATAGTTTAGCTTGAAAAATTGGTAAAAACTTATTTCCAAATCATAAATAAATCCTAGCAGAAGCATACCTAATTATATACCTTTTTTTGCTTGGTTCTCGTAATGAGATGAATTTAAAATATGGGCTAACTTACCAACGGCATGAAATGTCAACTTATCACTTGACAAATAAGCAAAAGCAGTTGTAGCTTCCATGGAAGGTTTTCACTTCTTTTAGGAAGTATTAGAAGAATATAGCAATTCGTGCTGATAACGTATTACGAAACTTAGCTCAAAGTAATAAAACAAGAAAATAGACAAGAATGTAGGGAGCAATAGAGAAGAGATTCTTATTTCTTCCATGTATTTAAGTATGTACAATGTGATGCCCAAACTCTCTATTTATAGGATGACATTGAGGTAATACAAAGAAGTGTCATGAACATGATATTAACTATTGAGAACATGGGGAAGATCATGGGGAGGTTATAGAGGTGTGAGAGTTACTACTATAATAGTGAGAAGCAGTGGGAATTATCTACATAATGGAGAAGAATAATGGGAGTTATACTTGATTAGTGGATATCCTTATAATATGTATTTCATAACACCTAGATAATATATTTTTTTTTTTAAAAAAGTTTTTTACTCGCCGACCAAACATGACAAAATAAGTGATAAAACACACCCATAGACAATGTTCTTCTTCTTCTCTTTCATCAATTTCTAGTAAGCCTTTTTTCGAGTGGAACTCTTGTCACACGAGAAAGGGAGGAAGGAAAATGCCCATAAAGTAAGATGAAGTTAGGTAACTGAGTGAAAAAGACCACTGGTTTAATTGTGTGACTAGTGAACTGCCCAAGTCCCAACTGAAGAAAACTACTCTAGTGTATATGGTATGGCAAAAGTCCTATTCGATGAACACTATTTTAATTTTATGAAAAATATTTTTAGTAATAGCTGGTGAGTGAAAAATAGTTTTTTGAAAAAGATATATTAAAGATTAATAATATATTATTAACAAATTGCAGAGTATTTTAATAAAATTTTAAGTACTAATAAAAATATCTGAGTATTAGTTGATGCAAGATTGCAAGTAGTACGAAGTTAATAGTAAAAGTAGTTGTAAGAAAAGATAACTTCCGTCCTTGATGGAAGGAAATCATTTTTTTCACTTTTGATAAAAAAATAATTTAGTAATTGAACACTAGAAAATGACTTTCTCGTGAAAAATATTTTTTGAAAAACCACTTCCATCACACCAAAAATATTAATTTGTAACTTGGAAGGGAATGTTATTTCCAACTTGGTTATATACTCTCATATATTCGAAACACATAAAAGAGCATCCTCATATAAAAAATATCTCGCGTTCAAGTAAAATTAAGTAAGGGTTGCACTCCCTAAAATGTGACGTAGACAGCATACCTTAATACAAGTATTAGTGGAGGCTTAGAGATACATACTTGATCAAATTTGAAGAAAATTAATCTATGATGCGAAAGTGACCAAATTTCTACTCAATAAACTGGAAATTTCTTGGTGTAATAATGCAATGATGATCTTTCGTCGATAAGTGCTTAATATTGTGCATGAGAAGGAATTTAATAAATTCCTATTCATTATCATTAGTAGAATGATGCATTCATGTTACCAAATGCACCGAACTGAAAATCTTCTTTTACCTCTGACTTTTCATACCCAATGCAACTTACAAACAATTGAAAACTACATAATCATTGAGCTTTGTCATATTATATTTGGGAAATAAAATTGACACCTTATTTTTATTCTTTATTTTGTTTTTGTCCCGAAGCTATATCTCTTAGGAAGAAATTTTGGTAAAAAGCAATTGCTGAGTAATTTTTTAGTTCAGTTGTTAATTTGTAGTTTGAGACGAACCCTAGATAAAAAAAGGAAAAGAAAAAAAGAAAAAAAAATAAAAAAAATCGGTAAACTACTGGGGCAGACATGTTCATTCTTGGAAGTGCCACTCACTATCCTCATTTCCTAATCTGGAAACAAGTTAAAAGGTAAGGGAACTCAAATTGATCAAAGCTCAATTCACTAACGACTTAAAGACATTAATTAGGTCTCTAATTATGATTTATGTCGAAGATGACTTAAAACGTGACTTGAAATCATCTCAAAATGTCACGACCCGAATTTTCCACCCTCGGGAGTCGTGATGGTACATACTCATAGAAGCTAGGCAAGCCACAAAATGCGGAAAATTCAACCTCTTTCATTTTAGCCTTTTTAACCAATTAAATTAGCAGGTAATCAACATTTAAATAATGACGAAAGATGAAATTTAAGCGGAAGACTTAGATAAATATTATACCAAAACCGATACGAATAAAAATCTAACATATATCTCTACCCAGAAATTGGTGTCACAACATTCACGGACTGTCTAGGAATGCTACATACAAGTGTCTGAAAAAGGAAATATAGTGTGTCTCGGATACAAAAGAAAAACAGAACATCTAAATGGATAGAAGAAACGTCGGGCCTGCAGACGCCTGCAGGGCTACCTCGATGTCTTGGTGGACTGAAGGCTGGCTCCCCTACCGCTGCTGACCAAGCGCTGCTCCTGTATCTGCACATAAGTGCAGAGTGTAGCATCAACACAATCCACCCCATGTGCTGGTAAGTGTTTGGCCTAACCCCGACGAGGTAGTGACGAGGCTAGGACCAGACTCCAGATAAACTTGTGCAGTTATGTATATATATACAGCGGAAAGATAGACAGAAATAAACAATTAAAACTGAGGAGGGGAAACATGTTTCGGGGGATAACAGATAAGGCAGAATCTCAATAAAATTATAAGGAAACCAAAATTTAACTTCTAACAAGGATAAGGAAAATAAAGGCAAATTTCACTTTCAGTTTACATCTTGTTGCTGGCGTGCAACCCGTTCCCATTTCTCATATCTTGTGGTAGGCGTACCACCTGCTCCCATTTCATTAAATCTCGTGGTAGGCGTACCTCCCGCTCCCATTTCATCAAACCTCGTGGTAAGCGTACCACCCGCTCCCATTTCATCTTATCTTGTGGTAGGCGTACCACCCGCTCTCATTTCATCATATCTTGTGGTAGGCGTACCACCCGCTGTCATTTTATTAAATCTCGTGGTAGGCGTACCACCCGCTCCCATTTACAAGCCAACACAAAATCACAAGGAATCCCGACAAGGGAACAAAAGCAATATAATAACTTCCCAGCAAGGGAGCAATAATATCGAAACAATCATTCCGGCAAGGGAGAATCAGCTATAACCAATCCTAACTCAACTTCTACTCAGCTCAATTAATACCAATACTCAA
This sequence comes from Nicotiana sylvestris, assembly GCF_000393655.2. Classification (NCBI taxonomy): domain Eukaryota; kingdom Viridiplantae; phylum Streptophyta; class Magnoliopsida; order Solanales; family Solanaceae; genus Nicotiana; species Nicotiana sylvestris. The sequence goes on along the minus strand of NC_091062.1, from coordinate 134,504,745 downwards.
TCATAAATAAAATCCACGAGAATAAACTAAATCTTTGCTCAATATCGAGAATCATCAATTAAAGCATTCGTAGTAACATTTAAGAACACAACAACTATCAATTTAAGACTCACGGTCATGCTCGACTCCAACGTATAGATACCCGTCACCATGCCTATACGTCGTACTCAACAAGAAATAATTAACAAATAGGACTCAAACCCTAATCCCTCAAGCTAGGGTTAGACCGAATACTTACCTCGATGCCTCGAACACAACTCAAGTTTCAATCATAGCTTTACCCCTTGATTCCTCCGCCAATTCGCTTGTATCTAGCCACACGTTACTTAATTACATCAATAAACGCTAAATGAATCAATTTGAATGCATGAAAATGAGTTTTCCAAAGTTTTACCCAAAAAGTCAAAATCGCCCCCGGTCCCACATGGTCAAAACCCGAGGTTCGAACCAAAACCCGATTACCCATTCCCCCACGAGCTCAAATATGTAATTTGTTTTGAAATCGGACCTCAAATCGAGGTCTAAATTCCCAATTTTTGAAAAACCTAGGTTCTATCCAAAACACCCAATTTCCCCATGAAAATCATTGATTTGAAGTTGAAATCATGTTAAAAGATGTTAATGATTGAAGAAAACTAGTTAAAAACGACTTACAATTGATTTGGAGAAGAAAGGTTGTTTGAAAAATCGCCTCTTATGTTTTTGGGGTCTAAAAAAATAAAAAATAACTGAAAATCCCGTCTAAATATACTGCCCTCAGATGCCCTGTGGGGACCACACAAAATCAACTGCAGCCGCACAGGCTTCCTGTGTTCTACAGTGATAGATTTTAGTATTTTGGCCATAACTTTCTCTACACATATCCAAATTGTGATTTCTTTACCTTTATGGAAACTAAACAGGAAGGGCTACAACTTTTATTCTTAAATCATCTCAAAATTCCTTGTAGATCAAAGGATATAGGCTTCCGAAGTCGGACCAGTGAATTGTTCTTCACCGCGGACCGCACCAAAACTAGTGCGGCCGCACAGTCCTCTCCGCGGCAGCAGTCCATATCGTGTGGACCGCACTGGCCTGTTCAGAGGTCCTCCTCCTCTTTGAGCCTGCAACAGCTCAGTTTTTAAGCCTAAGACACCCCGGAACCTACCCGAAACTCACCCGAGCTCGCGGAACTCCAAACCAAGCACACACAAAACCTCAAAAACATCCTATGGACTTATTCGTGTAATCAAATCATCAAAATAACATCATGAACATCAAATTAAATCTCGAGATCAATGAAATTTTCTCAAAACTTCTTTAAACATCAATTTTGCGATTTAATTCCGAATCACATCATATGACATCCGTTTTCACCAAATTCCACAGAAATGTCTTAAATCATATATAAGACATGTACCAGGCGCCAGAACCAAAATACGGGCCCGATACCACCATGTTCTAAGCAAATTTCATTTCAAATTTCTTTAAACAATTTCAGAAAACAATTTTCTTTACAAAATTCGTTTCTCGGGCTTGGACCTCGGAATTCGATTCCGGGCATACGCTCAAGTCCCATATTTTCCTACGGACCCTTTAGGACCGTAAAATTACGGGTTCGGGTCCGTTTACCCAAAACATTGACTGAAGTCAAATTTATTCATTTTATAGTCAAAACTTATCATTTTTCACAGATTTTCACATTTAGGCTTTCCGGCTACGTGCCCGAACTGCGCACGCAAATCGAGGTGGTGCTAAGGGAGGTTTTTTTAGGCCTCGGAACGTAGAATTTCATTGCAACACAAGTGAAAAGGTCATCACGCAAAATTATTGTGAAAATAGCACGGGCTAGCCAGTTTTCGGACTGGTAATTGAAAAATAGTCAGCGTTTGCAAAGTTATTAAAAATAACCACTATTTTGTTGCAACACGAAAAGTTCCAATGTAATATACTGGAGATTGGTGAACCTGTGTATGAACTTGCAGCATATTATGCTGGAACTCCAACACACGGAAAGTTCCAGCATAATATACTGGAGATTGGAGAACCTGTGTATGAATTGCCAGTGTATTATGCTGGACCAATATATTATATCGGAACTCCAGTATATTATGCTGGAACTCTAGTATATTATGCTGGAAGTCCAGTATATTATGCTGGGACTCCAGTATATTATATTGGAACTGTTAGAAAATAATAAACAAAAATGGCTTTGAGGCGTGAAAATCGACTGTCCTTAAAGAGTTGTCGCATGTATACTAATTTAGGGAAAATACAAACGATTCTCTTCAGAATACAACAAAACAAGCAATAACACTTGTGATTTTTCTATGCCACTTCATTGGAATTCTTGTATATTTATAGGCAACCAACAGACCCTTTCAGAAAAAATGTCTTGTTTCACAAACAGACATATTTGATTGGACCCTTTCATAACAGACATAACTATTTCTTCGAATTTTGAATTTAAAATTCAAATAAATTTAATTTTTCTGTCACAAAATAAAATAATTAACTTTAGGATCCGACCCGGCACGCGCCCAAGGTCCAAGTCCAAGTCCAAGTCCAAGTCTTTGATTATATAATATATAAATATATAGTATACTTAATTGCACATACTTAAAAGTATGTGTCCTAAATCAAAGACATAAAAAGGACAAGTGCTTAAAAAGCTCCAAAGGGAACTTCTCTCTTCCGATGTGAGAAGAATCCCACTTCCAATTTTTCAATAACAAACTAACTTACAGGAACTCCAGTATATTATGCTGGAATATTTTCCGAATTTTGAACAATGTTTTCGTTCAGATTTATCTTTACCTGAAAAGTGGCTAAATTCCGATTACTTTTGAAATTATGACTATTTTATAATTACAACTTGTAAATCTAGCTATTTTTGAATTTCACCCAAAATTATTCCTAGGTGGTTATTTCTCTAAATTATTTCTTATTATTCTCTCGTTGGCAATTAGCAGAAGGTTATTGGGATTTTTACTTTAGAACATAAATTATTGAATACCGCTTACATTAATTTTCAAGTTACCAATTGCATTTATTATAGATAGTTACCTTTAATTGCCCAAAATATGACCTGATAATTATAAACTTCTTTTTGTATAATCGATGTATAAAAGTTACTAAAAGTTTATGTCATGAATCTTTGTTAGGTAGGTATCTTCATCTTCGAATTATGTACTGGGATCTGCTAAAGGAACGAACATTATCTTTTATACTTTAACGTTGCTCTTACTCTCCAAATTCTTACACAATAACACCAACTACATACGAGCCTAGGAAGGGTAGTGAGTATGTAATTTTACCCCTACCTTATACATGTAGAGATGTTCTTTCCGATAGATCCTTGGTTCAAAACGAGCATGCATAATTGTAACAGTATAGAAGAAAAAATGTAGAAGTGAGAAAGTCATAGAAAAAAAGCAGTAACAACAGCAAAATAATACTCCGTAAAACTGAATCATAAGCAACATCAGGTAGTAATAGAACTTTAAAATTATGCAAATACGTGAATAACATTACCACTACTGATATGAAAAGAATACTCTCAACTGTCTATTAATCTTCTACCTTAATTCTCGACCTCCTCCTGTCAAGGTTCAATGGCCCTCCAAATTCTTATGTGGAAAATTAGAGAAACAGCCTTCTCAAGTTGATCAACCGACAGCAAAAAATAGACAATACCTAGTAAATTGTACGATTCATGATATACCACTGGGTTTAGTTGCATTTTGGTTTAGGGTAGATTTTAAATTACTACTACTAGGAGTAGCAGTAGACGACTTATAGTGGTCCAAATAATGTTGGCAACTTTGAAAACAATCAATTGGGTTACCCATAGGGAGAAATTTAAAAATAGCGAGATTTACAACTGATCGTTCAAAAATAGCTCAGTTTCGAAAGTAATTGAAATTTAGCCACTTTTTATGTAAAGATAAATCTAAGCGAAAACACTGTTCAAAACCCGGAAAATACGTCAGTATATTATACTGGAGTTCCAGCATAAGTATGCTTGAACTCCAACATATTATACTGGAGTTCCAGGATAAGTATGCTGGAACTCCAGCATAATATGATGGAGTTCCAACATAAGTACACTAGAACTCCAGTATAATATACTGGAGTTCCAGCAAGTATAATTCTCCAAACTCCAATATATTATACTGGAGTCAGCAAAGTATACCGGTCCAGCATAATATGCTGGAGTTCATACACAGGTGCATCGAACTCCAATATATTATGTTGGACCAGTCTCTGTTGCAGCAAAATAGTGGCTATTTTTCATTAACTTCATAAACGCTGGCTATATTTTGAATGACCAGTCCGAAAACTGGCTATACTGTACTATTTTTACTTACCCATATCTTTGGGTCCATTTTCTAACAGTCATGTTAGCTATCGTAGGAACAACTCCGAGAATATTTTGGAGACTTAGCAAAAAAGAAAATAATATCAAATTTGTTATAAATATATTATATTATGGATGTTCATTTAGTACTCCGTTGTAAATAAACTTCCTGAAGAAGCTTATCCATATGAGACTCCGCCGTAAATATGTTTACTATTTAGTACGCTATTGGAAATAAGCCTCCTGAAGAAGCTTATCACTTCGGTACCCGGTTATGGATAAATATTACCCATGGTAGAAGATTATCCATACCGGATACAATGAGCTTATCCTTTCAGTACTCCGTTATGGATAAACTTTACCCCCAGTAGAAGATTATCTATACCTGGTACAATGAGCTTATCCTTTCAGTACTCCGTTATGGATAAACATTACCCCAAGTAGAAGATTATCTATACGTGGTACAATGAACTTATCCTTTCAGTACTCCGTTATGGATAAACTTTACCCCCAGTAGAAGATTATCTTTACCTGGTACAATGAGTTTATCCTTTCAGTACTCCATTATGGATAAACATTACCCCCAGTAGAAGGTACAATGAAATTATTCTTTCAGTACTCCGTTATGGATAAACGTTACTCTCAGTAGAAGATTATCCATAGCTGGTATAGTAGCAGCTTACACAGCAGCTTCCTTTCTTCTATAAATAGAAGAGATTTCAGTTCATTATGTACATCAGTTTGAATTCGAATAATATATCAGTTTCTCTCTATACTTGTCTTTACTTTACAGTCTTTATTTTATAACACATTATCAGCACGAGACTCTGCCATCTCGAGCAAATACTTTGAAAGAATTAGAGGTACGAACTTTCTTTTCCTAAATAATGTCAAATCTTTTTAAACTTGAATTTGTAGCCCTGGATATATCGGGCAAAAATTACATGTCTTGGGTGTTTGATGTTGAAATTCATCTTGATGCGATGGGTTTGGAAGACACCATCAAAGACAAAAATTAGGCATCAAACCAAGACCGTGCCAAAGCAATGATATTCCTATGCCATCACCTTGATAAGGGTCTAAAAATGGAATATCTTACTATTAAAGATCCAGTTGGTCATACTGTGGAATAATTTAAAAGATAGATATGACCACCTGAAGATGGTCGTTCTTCCACAGACACGATATGATTGGACTCATCTAAGGCTACAAGATTTTAAATCTATCAGTGAGTATAGTTCTACTATGTTCAGAATTATTTCCCAATTGAAATTATGTGGTGATAATATTACTGATCATGATATGTTGGAGAAAATTTTCACCACTTTTCATGCCTCGAATATGCTCCCGCAGCAGCAATATCGAGAGATGAGATTTAAAAAGTATTCTGAACTTATCTCACATCTTCTTGTAGCCGAGCAACATAATGGACTATTAATGAAAAACCATGAAAGCCGCCTACTAGTTCTTGTCCATTCCTTGAAGTGAATGAGGCGAACTTCCACCAAGCTAAACGTGGAAGAGGTCGTGGCCCCAGTCGTGGTCATGGCCGTGGTCGGGGAAGAAACTCTAATCATGGTAATAATAATGCACTAAAGAACCCTCCTCACCACCAATAGTGGAAAAGGAAGGAACAAAAGCATAAAGCGGAGCAAGCACTAAATGCACAAAATGCATGTTACAAATGTGGAGGAAAAGGGCACTGGTCACGTACCTGTCGTACGCCAAAGCACCTGGTTGAACTTTATCAAGCCTCCCTGAAGAAGACAGAGAAAAATGCCGAAGCAAATTTTATTTCTGAAGATAATTTAGACTCCATGCATTTGGATGTAGCTGATTACTTTGCACTCCCAGAAGGAGGAACAAGTCATGTAATCGATAGTGAATATGTAGAAACGTAAATATTTTAATTTTTGTTGTTTGTAATAGATAGTATGGTTATGTAATTGTTGTGCATAAATAAAAGTTATATTTTGATAATGATGTTTACTATAATATATTTTATTTATGTTATTTTGAAGAATATGGATAATCCTCAAATTATGTTTGGATCAAAGACAAATCATGAAGACATTTGTGTTATTGATAGTGGAACAACTCATTCCATATTCAAGGATCTGAAATACTTTTCTTATTTGCATAAGGAAAAAACAAATATTTCAACAATTTTTGGTAATATAAGTTTGATTGAAGGCTCTGGAAGAGCCATTATATTTCTATCTAAAAGAACAAAACTTATTATAGACAATGCATTATTCTCCTCCAAGTCCCGAAGAAACTTGTTGAGTTTTATAGATATCCGCCGAAATAGGTATCATGTTGAGACAATAGATGAAATGAACGTGGTATATCTTTGTATTACAAAGAATATTTCTGGCCAAAAATGCATTGTAGAAAAGTTACCAACTTTATCTTCTGGCTTATACTATTCAAAAATTAGTACAGTTGAAGCACACTCTATCGTAAACCAGAAGTTTACAGATTCAAATACTTTTGTGCTTTGGCATGACCGTTTGGTCCATCTTGGATCAATAATGATGAAACAAATTACTGAAAATTCGAGTGGGCATCCATTAAAGAACCTGAAGATTCTTACAAATGACGAATTTTCTTGTGATGCTTGTTATCAAGGCAATTTGATCACTAGACCATCACTAATGAAGGTTGGTATTGAATCTCCTGCCTTTTTAGAGCATATACATGGGGATATATGTGGACCTATTCACCCACCAAGTGAGTTGTTTAGATATTTTATGGTCCTAATAGATGCATCTTCAAGATGGTCTCATGTGTGCCTACTATCATCTCGCAACCTGGTGTTTGTAAAGCTATTAACCCAAATAATTCGATTAAGGGCACAATTCCTAGATTATCCTATAAAGGCTATTCGCCTTGATAATACTGGAGAATTCTCATCTCCAGCTTTTGATGATTATTGTCTATCAGTTGGGATAAAAGTTAAATATCATGTAGCTTATGTTCATACTCAAAATGGCCTAGCAGAGTCATTTATTAAACGCCTGCAATTGATAGCAAGACCACTACTTATGAAAACAAAATTGCCCACTACCGTTTGGGGCCATGCTATCTTACATGCAGCATCACTTAACCGTCTAAGACTGACACATTATAATAAATATTCTCCGTCACAATTAGTTTTTGGTCATGAACCAAATATTTCTCATCTATGAATTTTTGGATGTGCTATATATGTGCCAATAGCACCACCACATCGCAGTAAGATGGGGCCACAGAGAAGGATAGAAATATATGTTAGATTTGAATCACCCTCTATTATACACTATCTTGAACCATTGACAAGAGATTTATTTACTGCTCGATTTGCAGATTGTCGGTTTGATGAAATAATTTTTCCACAATTAGGGAGAGAGAAAAAGGAAATCAAAAGAGAAATTGTGTGGAAAGTTTCATCATTATCTCACTTTGATCCACGTACCCCTATATGTAATCAGGAGGTCCAGAAGATCATCCATTTACAGAATATAGCAAATCAAATGCCAGACGCATTTACCGATTTGAAAAGGATAACTAAGTCACATATCCCTGCAGAGAATGTGCCTATCCGAATTGATGTCCCAGTAGGACCATCTACTAGTATGAGAGCTAGTGAACCTACAGCACGCCTGAAGCGTGGTAGGCCTTTGGGTTCTAAGGATCGAAATCCTCGAAAAAGAAAATCGACAAATGATCAAAAAGATACTATGAAGGGATCTCCTGAAGAGACCCAAGATCTGATTAGTTCTAAGATTCCTGAAGAAATTAATGAACCTGAAGCTCAAGTAAGTGAGGAACTTTTAATAAGTTCTACCGGTGATGAGATTAATTTAAATCGATCTGAAATAGTGGTGGATAATACTTTTGCATATAATGTTGCACTTAATATTATGTAAGATAGTGAGGATTTTGAACCCCGATCTGTCGAAGAATGTCGACAAAGATCTGATTGGCCAAAATGGCAAGAGGCAATTCAATCGGAATTGAAGTCACTTGTTAAAAGAGAGGTCTTTGGACCAGTAGTCCAAACACCTGCTGGTATAAAACCAGTTGGTCATAAATGGGTTTTTGTGTGAAAAAGTAATGATAAAAATAAAGTTGAAAGATACAAAGCTCGCCTTGTTGCACAAGAATTCTCACAACGACCTGGAGTCGATTTTGATGAAACATATTCACCTGTTATGGATGCCATAACATTTCGATATCTCATCAGTTTAACACTACATGAAAAGCTTGAAATACATCTAATGGATGTAGTTACAACTTATCTGTACGATTCACTTGATAATGAAATTTATATGAAAATCCCTAAAGGATTTAAAATGCGTGAAGCGAAATCTCAGGAAATGTATTCAATCAGATTACAAAGATCTTTGTACTGTTTAAAACAATCTGGGCGCATGTGGTATAATCGCCTTAGTGAATATTTGCTGAAAGAAGGTTACATAAATGATGTTATTTGTCCATGTATTTTTATAAAGAAAATGGCATCAGAATTTGCTATACTTGCTGTTTATGTAGATGACATAAATCTTGTCGGAACTCCAGAAGAGCTCCAAAAGGCAATTGAATATCTTAAGAAAGAATTTGAGATGAAATATCTTGGAAAGACAAAACTTTGTCTTGGTCTGCAAGTTGAATATTTAGCAGACGGGATCTTTATCCATAAATCTTCCTATACAGAAAGTGTCTTAAAATGCTTTTACATAGACAAAGCGCACCCATTGAGTACACCAATGGTTGTTCGATCACTTGAAGTGAATAAGGATTTGTTCCGACCTCCAGAAGAGGACGAGGAACTCCTTGGTCCCGAAGTACCCTATCTCAGTGCAATTGGTGCACTAATGTATCTTGCTAATGCTACAAGGCCTGACATAGCATTTTCTGTTAATTTACTAGCAAGATATAGTTCTTCTCCTACACGGAGACATTGGAACGGGATTAAGCATATATTGCGATATTTAAAGGGAACTCTTGATATGGGTTTGTTTTATGCTAACAAAGATAGTGCAGACCTTGTTGGTTATGCAGATGCAGGTTATTTATCTGATCCCCATAAAGCTCGATCTCAAACCGGCTACGTATTTACATATGGAGGTACTATCATATCATGGCGCTCCACAAAGCAATCTATTGTTGCTACTTCTTCAAATCACGCTGAGATAATAGCTATTCATGAAGCAAGTAGGGAATGCGTATGGTTGAGATCAATAATTCATTTTATTCGAGAAAAATGTGGTTTGAAATGTGAGAAAAGACCCACAATTTTATACGAAGACAATGTTGCATGCATAGCCCAATTGAAGGGAGGATTTATAAAAGGATATAGAACGAAGCACATTTTACCAAAATTATTCTACACACACGACCTTCAGAAAAATAGTGACATTGATGTGCAACAAATCCGTTCAAGTGATAATCCAGCAGATTTATTCACTAAATCTTTGCCAACTTCAACTTTTGAGAAGATGGTATACAAGATCGGAATGCGGACACTCAAATATTTGAAACAAGGTTTTCATCAGGGGGAGTAAAATATGGAATGCGTATTACTAAATATGTGTACTCTTTTTCCTTCACTAGGATTTTTTCCCACGTGGTTTTTCCTAGTAAGGTTTTAATGAGGTACCTTATCTTTTAATGAACATCCAAGGGGGAGTGTTGTAAATATATTATATTATGGATGTTCATTTAGTACTCTGTTGTAAATAAGCTTCCTGAAGAAGCTTATCCATATGGGACTCCGCCATAAATATGTTTATCTATTTAGTACGCTATTGGAAATAAGCCTCCTGAAGAAGCTTATCACTTTGGTACCCGGTTATGGATAAATATTACCCCTGGTAGAAGATTATCCATACCGGGTACAATGAGCTTATCCTTTCAGTACTCCGTTATGGATAAACTTTACCCCCAGTAGAAGATTATCTATACCTTGTACAATGAGCTTATCCTTTCAGTACTCCGTTATGGATAAACATTACCCCAAGTAGAAGATTATCTATACCTGGTACAATGAACTTATCCTTTCAGTACTCCGTTATAGATAAATATTACTCTCAGTAGAAGATTATCCATATCTGGTATAGTAGCAGCTTACACAACAACTTCCTTTCTTCTATAAATAGAAGAGATTTCAGTTCATTATGTACATCTGTTTGAATTCGAATAATATATCAGTTTCTCTCTATACTTGTCTTTACTTTACGGTCTTTATTTTATAACAAAAGTCAAATATTTAATAATCTCTTATTAGTGGTTTTATACGTATTTATAAAGATATTCAGTTAATTTTAAGTGATATGAGGTCTTAAGTGGGGGTTCGATCCGTTTTGAAAGAGGAAAGAATGAGTGATCCGAATCAGATACTTATGTTTTTATTTGGAATTTGGTTTCTTTAAAAGATTAGTTTTGGTCTACAATAAGTGAATTTATTATACAATTAAAAATAAAGGAAATGTGTAGCTACTTATTGTAAGCACGTGATTTTTGCCCTATGAAAGAATTACTCCAAAAAATTCAAAATAAAACGATTTTCCTTGGTGAGAATTTTTGTGACATTTTGGATAATTATTTGTATTTGCCTGTGCATGTTTATTTGTTAAATTAATAAAAAAATACAAAAATATGTCACATTTGCATTTAAGATTTAATTCTACAATTAGGAATAATTAGGTTTGTTTTACAAGAATGAAAATTACAAAAATATGCATCGTTTGCATTTTTAGCATTTAATGTCCAATTGTACAATTTTATGCTTAATTATTACTTAATTGTGTGTTAATTGTTATTGGGAGTTAATTTGCGCTTTTATAAATTAATTTAGTTCTATATGATAATTTAAGGATTTTTAGAATTTAGTTTTAGAAAAATAAAAGAAGAAAAGAGAGCAAAAATATAAAGAAAATCGGAATTGGGCTCTTCTCCAATTTTGAATCGAGGCCCAAAAAACTTATACCCAACCTTCCCCTACGACCCGGTCCATTTCAAACCAGGTCGACCCAGTCCATAACCCAAATACCCAACACCCCTATCTTACATTTCACAAAACAAAACAAAAAACCCTAAACCTAAACCAATCCCATCCGCCCCCTCTCTTTCTCTCTTCTCCTTCACCATCTCAAAAACTCCAAGCCCATCCATGGCTGCCCCTCAAGCTCACTCCAAACAGCCCTTACCTCGTCCGCCATTGAAGAATAAACGACCCCCATTACTGTGCATCTTCTTCTTCTTCGACCAGCTGCTGCCCAAGCTTCGTCTTCATCGACGAACAACATCCGCCATTGACGAGCTCGTCAAGCTCCCATGGCTTTTGCGTCTGCTGCTCCCCATCGCTCGTCGACCAACCACAGCAGCCATCGACGACCTCACGTCCAAAACAACCACCGTCCATGGCTGCCATGGCTAGTGGTGCCACCGCTGCCACTGCTGCGTCTTCGTCGTCAACCGTCGCCATGGCTGCCATGGCTAGACCCTTGCTGCTTTGTCTTCTCCATGGCGAGCTTAGGCTCGTCCATGGACTGCCCTCCACCACCATCTCCCTTGAACCCACGGACAACCCTAACGACCACTCAGCTTTACCTCCTCGACGACCATGGCTACTGCCCGTCCAGTTGAGCAGCATTTGCTGCCATTGCTTCGAGCTCCAGCCATGAGCGAGCAAGCAGCGACAATCCAAGCTCAAGCTCAGTCCGTCAAGCTCCGGCTCAGCGACGCAGCAACATTCAGGCTCGTCGTCGTTTTTCGTCGTCGAGTTATTTTAGTGCGATAATCGTTTCCGGACAGATTTGTTTTTCATTCAAGTTCTTCGTCATTTCGATCCGATTAGTGGGTTTGAGTTTTATTTTGTCCGTAGTTTGTTTTGATATTCTCGGATCTAAAATCGGTAAATGTTTGATTCTTGTTTTGTTCGTGTTTATCATTTTTGTTAATTGGTTTCAGTTTGTTTCATGTGTTTTTATTTATTTTTTAAAAAGAAATTGTTAGTTTAATTTTAATGTTGTTAGATTCAAATTGAAATTCAATTATTTCTTCTTCGTTTAAAGAATTTAGTTGTGATATAGAAATATGTTAGTTTGATCGCTTGAATCATCCATCTTTGTTGATTAGTTTAGGTTTAATTCGTGTTCATCTTTTGTTTGAAGTTCGTTTTTTAATCCAGTGATTTAATGTGAGTATATGTTTTGGTTTTAATTTTTTGATTTAGTTTGAATCATGTAGCTTTGTTGTTAATATTGTTGTCTCCTTGCTCATTCATTTTTGTCTAAGTTAACCAGGATTGGTTCCCAATATGGTTAACTTATTCCCATTAATTTGATGTTGTTCAATCTGTGTTCATGGGATTTGTTGTTTGAATTTGTTTAGAAATTGGTCATATTTGCTGTATTTTGGTTGGAATTGATTAGGTAAATTGGTTATAGCTGATGGGGGTAGATTGGTAAATTGCAGTACGTTCAGGGGTAAAATGGTAATTTCAGTAAGGTCGGAGGGGTATTTTTGGAATTAAACATTTGAACAATTACTTAATCTGAGTGCCCTGTCCACTAGGCATTAACAATATTAAAATAGTACATTGTGGGGGACAAGACATAATGTAGTGGAGGGGAATAATGTAATTATTTAAGTTAAGCATGGGGGACAAGATATAATGGGGTGGGGTTGATATATTTATTTAATGTAGTGGGGGACAAAACATATAGGCATGGGGAACAAATGAATTAAATAAGAAAAACATTAAGTAGTGGGGGGCAAGGCATGCAATTAAAAGAATATTCCGGGTTAGTGGTTCAAGACAAGAGTCTTGCTATAAATAAGAGTCATTCTTGACATAGAAGGGACTTGAACTTGAAGGAGATTATTGAAGAGGATTATTAGGGGGAATCTGGGAGAGAACATTTTAGGAAGACATTTTTTTTTACAAAGATAGTTTTAGAGAGGATTAGTTTTGGAGAGAGGAAGACATTCTGAAAATCCTAAGAGAGTGTTGGAGAGTTTAAAAAGAGAAAACAAAAACAAAGTAAGAAACGAGTTTAGTTTCGGGTTTAATACACGCGTGGGTTGTTGTTGTTTAGTTGGTTTACATACTTTTGGGTTTGTTCTATTGAGTTGTTCGGTTTTCTTCAAAGTTTTCTGGGCCTTGAATCTGGTTCGAATTGCTGCTGTTGGGTTGTTGTTGCATTGCTGTGTTATTATTGCTGCTGACTCCTTCTTCTTTTCTTCTTGTACTGCCATTTCCAGGTACACATTTGTACACTCTCGGCTTGAAGCGAAATGAAATATTAATCAGGCTTTGTTCCTGTTGAATTCCTCCTGTTTAGATTTGTGTTTGAATAGAATTTTCCTTTCTTTGTATAAAAATGTAGTTGACTGATTAATGAGTAATGGGGTTGCATATGTATAACTTCTTCATCTAATAATGTTAGTTTAAATTAATCAAAGACTAGTTAATTTGTTTTGATATTATGGTGTGTCAATCTCATGTTCTAGTATTATTAAATAATAGAATATAGAATGAAAGCTGTCTTTCTTTGTACAAACTCGATTGCAATTTTTCATTCGCATTAGCCATAAACTAATAACTAATAAGTTACGTCTTTTTTAGCATGTAATTAATCGGGAGATTTTCTTTTATTTTAGAGACGAACTTAATAGAAAAAATGTAGTCACTGTAGGTTTATCCTTTTAAATAAAAATGAGACGAGCCTCGCCAAATAAAATGCACAGATTGCGGGGCCCTCACAAAACTGTACGTGTTAATTACTTAGAACTCGGGATAGGCCACTTAGCGAACTCCACGGCCTTACCCAAAATAATAATACGCTAATCGCTTTAGGCGCGCATTTTAATAAATCTTACCTTCTTAAACTCGGGTGCACATTTATATGACCCAAATCCAAATCTCAACGGAGTCGAAATGTGTCTCTAATCACGGGTACATTGATTGTGACGTGGTCCGAGATGCATGTCCACGACGTCGCAAATTCCTTTTAAAAAAATAAGAATGAGATTAGCCTCGCCGAATAAAAATACAAAATTGCGGGGCTCTCAGTAAATATTTGCTTTAAAATTGCTTAGACTTCGGGATGGACCGTTTAGCAAAATTTCACGGCCCTACCCAAAGTAAATGATACGCTAGTCGCTTTTGGCGCGCCTTTAATAATTTAATCTTCTTAAACTCGGGTGCACATTTATGTGACCCAAATCCAAATCTCAACGGAGTGGAAATGTGCCAACAACCACGGGTGCATTGATGTGACGTGGTTCGAGATGTATTTCCATGATGTTGCAATTCTTGATAAAAAAAATAATAATAATGACAAAAGCGGTTAAAAGTTAAAACTTGCACATGAGCTCATAATTGTGTAAAATCAGATAAATAAACCGAATATGACAGTTGAGCGACCGTGCTAGAACCACGGAACTCGGGAATGCCTAACACCTTCTCCCGGGTTAACAGAATTCCTTATCCGAATTTCTGGTTCGCGGACTGTAATACAGAGTCATTCTTTTCCTCGATTCGGGATTAAATTGGTGACTTGGGACACCCTAAATCTCCCAAGTGGCGATTCTGAAATAAACAAACAAATCCCGTTTCGATTGTCCTTTAATTGGAAAAACTCCTTCACCCCTCGCGGGGGCGGAAAAAGGAGGTGTGACAGCTCTGGCGACGCTGCTGGGGAACGAAAACCCAGAACCACTGGTTCAGGGTTAGAAATTCGAACTTAGATAAATTGTTATATTTGGTTCTATCTGATTTTGTTACATGGTTGGGCTCAATGTGCTAAATGATGCTTTTACCGCTTTGATATTATCTGAACTGTATATAAACTGTGTCGAAACCCTTCTCTTCTTACCTCCGGGGAGAAGCTCGCTGGTCGAGACTCCCTATTCTGTTAGTGTCAATACCTGAAATAAGAAAGAGGCCGGACAAGTTACAAAGCCGGACGATCCCGCGAGTCCCCGGTACGTAGCCCCCTCCTCGACTCGAGTTGTCCGCTCGGGTACTCAGTCTAGAACAAATACCCAGGTTATGAACCTAGAATAACTCAGCTTCATGCCGGATCCCTAGTAGGAACTTTTGTTTGCACCACGTGCATTTGACTTTGGAGGCTCAACACAGGGGTTGAGTCTGTCTAGGACAGGTGTACCAAAAAATGAAAATGACCATCTTGATGCATCTTACTTGCTGCTACTTGTGCATTTATTTGATTCGGACTTGTGTGTCGACCGGTTTTTGAATATCAGGAATATTGTAAAATTGAGGAAAAGAAAAAAAATAGCGGTTAGGGAATTAATTGTTTATTTTGAAAAAAAACCAATGCCCAAATACTGTCGAAACTCTACCGTAATTTTGAGAAAATGGAAAAAATATTTTATTAGTTTGTTTTACTAAAAGCAAAGGAAAAATAGAAAAAAAAGAGTCATTATTTTGTCTTGTTTTCAAAAAATAGAAAAGGAAAATAGTTTGTCTTGCCATGAAAAATGAATAAAGTCTTGTTTTATTTTGCCCAAAAAGAAAAATGAAAAGAGTCGTGCTTTGAAAGTGGTTTTGTTATTTGCTTATGAAATGCCAAAAATGAAAATGAAAAAGAGTCTTGTTTTTTTAAAATAAAAATAAAAATAAAAAATAAAAACAAAAAAATAATATTGTTTGTTTTATGCCCGAACTACGCGGGTTTGATTCTCACTGTGAGATACGTAGGCAACCCTCATCGGGTCCAACCTCTCCTTTTGCTAAAATAGCCAAAAACAAATAAATAAACAAAAAAAATGTCAAAATTTTAATTTTGTCATAAATAAGTCGGGTGATGTCCCACCTCCCCTTTTGCAAAAAATAGCAAAAATAATATATATATATATATATATATATATATATATATATATATGTCAAATTTTAATTTCATCATAAAGAAGTTGGGTGACGCTGTTTTGTCAAGACATAGTCGAATGTTCTCGAAAGGGACGCCGGAAGGCTGACTTTGCATAAACAGCCACCTCTAGGGTCATGTTTAAGATTTGGTCCAGTTGACCCACACAACCTTAAAAAACTTCGTCCCCGAGGCGTTGAAAGGCCGTGTTTGCAATATTGAGTTTTCTATTTTGAAAAACGATAAAATAAGTCATAAATAAGTCGGGTGATGCTGTTTTTGTCAAAAAATAGCCGAATATTCCCGAAAGGGACGCCGGAGGGCTGACTTTGTATAAACAGCCACTTTGGGTCATTTTTTAGGATTTTGGTCCAGTTGACCCACACAGCCTTTAAAATCTTCATCCCCGAGGCGCTGAAGGGCCGTGTTTGCAGCACCAGGTTTTTATTGTAATTTAAAAAAAAATAAAGAGTCAGCGGTCAGGTGAATACTGTTTGAATTTTTAGTCAAAAATAAGCCGAGCCAGCTTCGGCCGCGTCTTAAACCATTCTTGCCGAAATAGCCTTAGAGTATCTCTCAGTTGTCGAAAGGCTATTTTCGTAAAAGAACGGACAAGTTTGTAAAGTGTCATAAAATAATCCTCCCCGGCCTCAAAATTCATGTGAAATTTGGAAGGGGCCACATTTGCAAAAATAACTGTCCGGTTGCATTTGTCAAACGGAGAAAGGGAGCTGGCTTTTTGTTTTTGAGTTTGTAAATCTTTTGATTAGAATATATGGGTTGTTTGATTTTCGAGTTTGTAGGTCATCTTCAAACCTTTGAAACCCAGTTTGTTTTAATATGAAAATTGTGAAAAAAATGTTTATTATTGTTTATCTTTTATTGGTCCGAACTACGCAAGGTCTGATTCATGCGGGGTCATGATACGTAGGCAATCTCCATAAGATTCGACCACAACAAAAAAAAGAGAAAAAAATGGAAAAAAAAATCAAAAAAAAGAAGGAAAATGAAAAAAGAAAAAAAAAGAAAAAAAGGGAAAAAGATGTTGTTAATAATGAGGACCGACTGAGTCCATTCTAACCTGTTTTGTTTTGAATCACAAAGAAAGTTAAGGTGGTTGGTTTGTGGTAAGCCGGAAATACAAGATCCAGAAGCACACTTTGCGGGGATCAGGCCTGATGACAGAAGCACTCGAATCCTATTGGGGACTTGTTGACTAAGGTTGATGATATTGAAGTTGGCAATTGTCTGGGCAATACTGATGCGAGGCTCAGTGGCTAAGATGCCAGTTTTGACAAAGTGGGAGGACGCTCCGTTCCTTGGTTAGCAAGAGAGAAGCTTTTGGTGGCTTATTTTGTTGTCATTTCTGTTGTCCGGGTTATTCTTAGGATTGTAATACGGATGTTGTCTTGTGTCAAACCTTCTTATCTTTCTTATCTTGTCATAGCGGTCTGTTTAGTTTTGTCCAGGTTGTTTTAGGATTTTATCCTGGTTTGTTTTGTTTGTTTTGTTATTCAAACCATTTCACCGTTAGGATAATGGAAAATCGGGTCTTTCTGTCATCTTTTGTTTAGTTCTTTTGCCATTTTGTTCAGCACCAATTCTAGTGACATGACATGCGCACACAGTTTGGGCCTAATCTTAAAAGTTAGTCATAAAACCCCGGAAAGGTGATCAGAACATTTAAAGGAAATAAGGACGGTTTGAGATTATTCGGAGCTCGAGTCATGTAGAACTAGGGCAAGTAAAACACAAATAAAACCGTTAAAAGCAAGATTCGCCAAATTGACATGAGGGTCGTTCATGATAATGAGAGTGAGAGTGTCGCCCAACGGTACTTTAGAAATGACAAATGAAAAAGCAAATGTGTGAATATAATTGTCAAGTCCAGCACCATCAGAAGAGGCTACAAATCTTTGTTTAATTGTGTTTGTTTGCACTTGACATGTTTTGAAGATTATAATGATGAAGGCATTTTATTCTGCTATCTAAACACTTTATCCTTCGTTAACCCTTTGAGCCTTATTTGTTTTCTTTCATACCCCTCCTTCGGAATCAGTAGAAAAGAGTAGAAACACAAACATAAAAAGATACGATAAGAAAAGAAAAGAAAAAGAAAAAGAAAAAAAAAAGAGAAAAGAAAAAAAGAGAAAAGAAAAGAAAAATGATAACAAAAAACAAAAGAAAGTCAGAAGAAAATGGAGGAATTGGGAACTACGTTTGACCTGATTCCTCAAGGAGGATACGTAGGCGCTTCATGGCTCGGTCATAGGGTGCATAATGGCCATAATGGTCATAGTATGCATAGTGTAACATAGTATAACAAAAATAAAAATCCCCAAGCTAGAAATTGGGGCAAGAGTTGCGCTTGTTGTAAGCAAATATGGTTCCGAAGGTTGTAATTTTGAACCCCAAATTTATTTTGTTTTTGAGCCTTTAATACCCTTTCTTTCTAGCCCTATCCAAAACCCCACATTACGGTCCAAAGAAAGACCTTTTGACCAATCTTCGAAAGATGCCAAGTCATACAAACGGAAATCGGGGATAGCACCCCGATCACCAACAGAGAAAAGGATCATGGATTGGACATGAATTGATAGCCGAAAAGAATCCCCAGCAGAAAGAGTCATATCGGCAACACCCAAAATCCCCAGCTGGAAAGTGATACAAATGAGAGAATCTTATCGGTGAAAATCTTTACGGACACCATAAGGCGAGGAAAGCTGAGAGAAAAACCAAAATGAGAGAGGCTTGATAGTGAAAACCCTTCGGGCACTACAAGTCGAATAAGATTGAGAATCAGTGGGGAATCGCCAAGGGAAGATCTTGAAAGACTACTGACGGCAGAGGATAGGCCACATGTGCATGTCATGATTATTAGAGTCGGTATCTGCGTTTGATAGGCTTTTATTTGTAGTTTCTCTTGTTAAAGAGTCATCTTTTTCCTTTGTCTTTTATTCGGTTCCCTTTTTGTTTATCTTTCTCCTTCCGTAGAAAAATTCTCCAGTAGAGTCTGTTTGGTCAGAACAAGTGAGAAATGACTTCGAAATCTGCCATCACCTTTTCAATTATGCAAGACCAGATCCAATTAGAACATCCAAATGGTCTAAATCAAGAAAGATCAACGCGGAGAGCAATGTGCATGTTTTGGGAAATTCATATGAGACTAAAAGGTCGGGGGAAATGCCAAGTTTCACTTGCTATGCCGAAAAAGAAGAGGGATATCCCCAACAGAAAAGGTTGCTTTCAGTGACACGAATAGACAGAGATTTGGAGTGTTATCCCCAGCAGATCATCTTAATGAACATGCACGATCTTCAAGTTACATCGACAGTCACAAAATGCGTGAGATCAGATAAGGAGACTCGGAAAATGGTTAAGAGGTTTGGGAATAATGAATCATCAAGAAGGGCGGAAGGTATCAGCCCAAGCTTCAAGATGGACAGACAACGCATAGATGGAGAAGGGTTTATGGCATCCCTAGTAGGAGTATCACAACCAACCGCCACGTTTTAAACTGACCAAATTTTCTTTGATTTGAAGCAGGGACAGGGAATGCTACCGATGACAGGAAGATGCGCCGCAAGAAAGATTGTCAAACTGGGGCAGAAAATTTTCGTTCATTTCGAAAATTTTCGAGGAGTCCAACACAAGCTTGGTGAAAATCGGTATCCTCAGCGGTTTTTTGGGGAAAGGCAAAACGAGTTTTAAGGGAGGTAGTCTTCGAAGGAAGAAGCTAGCAAAACAAAGAAAAATAAAAAAATTAAAAAAAAATAAAAAAAACCAGTTTTGCAAAAGGAAACAGCTTGCAGAGGAGTGAAACATCCTACTTAAAAGGAAGTAGTTTTGGAAGGAGTAAGATAACATATTTTACTCAGCAGAGTTATCCTCAGCAGTGTTATCCCCAATAGTGTTACTCAGCGGTTTGCAGTCTTATCCCCAGCGGATCATCGAGGTGTAGAAGCATCCTCGATAGATTTTCGACCGAGTTTCAAGAGGGTCGGACAACCCAGAGTGGGGAAGGAAGAAAAGGAAAATTCATCCCCTGCAAGTTTTGAGGTAAGACATTTTCAAGTTTGAGGATATGTTGGGTTCATCCGCCCTTAAATAGGATATGTTGGGTTCATCCGCCCTCAAATAGGATATGTTGGGTTCATCCGCCCTCAAATAAGATATGTTGGGTTCATCCGCCCTCAAATAGGATATGTTGGTTTCATCCGCCCTCAAATAGGATTTTATTTTTAAAAGTTGTTGAAATCACGCCAACCTAAAGAAAGGGATGGCATTTTATTTTCAAAGTTGTTGTTGAAGTCAGGAGCCCGCCTGAAGAGAGGAAAGACATTTTATTTTTAAAGTTGTTTAAATCTCGCCAGCCTAAAGAAAGGAATGGCATTTTATTTTCAAAGTTGTTGTTAAAGTCAGGAGCCCGCCTGAAGAGAGGAAAGACGTTTTATTTCTAAAAGTTGTTGAAATCTTGCCAGCCTAAAGAAAGGAATGGCATTTTATTTTCAAAGTTGTTGTTGAAGTCAGGAGCCCGCCTGAAGAGAGGAAAGGCGTTTTATTTTTCAAAGTTGTTGTTGAGGTCAGGAGCCCGCCTGAAGAGAGGAAAGGTGTTTTATTTTTAAAAGTTGTTTTAATCTCGCCAACCTAAAGAAAGGAATGACATTTTATTTTTCAAAGTTGTTGTTGAAGTCAGAAGCCCGCCTGAAGAGAGGAAAGGTGTTTTATTTTTCGAAGTTGTTGTTGAAGTCAGGAGCCCGCCTAAAGAGAGGAAAGGCGTTTTATTTTTCAAAGTTGTTGTTGGGCCCAGGCGCCCACCTGTATAACGAGAGGAATACTTTTCAGTCTTTTCATTTCATGTCAGGCGCCCACCTGTATAACGAGAGGAATACTTTTCAGTCTTTACATTTCATGTCAGGCGCCCACCTGTATAACGAGAGAAATACTTTCCAGTCTTTACATTTCATGCCAGGCGCCCACCTGTATAACGAGAGGAATACTTTTCAGTCTTTTCATTTCATGTCAGGCGCCCACCTGTATAACAAGAGGAATACTTTCCAGTCTTTACATTTCATGTCAGGCACCCACCTGTATAACGAGAGGAATACTTTTCAGTCTTTACATTTCATGTCCTAGGCGCCCACCAGTATAGCGAGGGAATACATTTCTGTTTTTTCATTTCTAGGTCGCCCACCAGTATAATGCGGGAATACATTTCTGTTTTTTCATTTCTAGGTCGCCCACCAGTATAATGCGGGCATACATTTCTGTTTTCATTTCATGTCCTAGGCTCCCACCAGTATAATGCGGGAATACATTTCTGTTTTTTTCATTTCTAGGTCGCCCACCAGTATATTGCGGTCATACATTTCTGTTTTCATTTCATGTCCTAGGCGCCCACCAGTATAATGCGGGAATACATTTCTGTTTTTTCATTTCTAGGTCGCCCACCAGTATAATGCGGGCATACATTTCTGTTTTCATTTCATTTCCTAGGCGCCCACCAGTATAATGCGGGAATACATTTCTGTTTTTTCATTTCTAGGTCGCCCACCAGTATAATGCGGGTATACATTTCTGTTTTCATTTCATGTCCTTGGCGCCCACCAGTATAATGCGGGAATACATTTCTGTTTTTTATTTCTAGGTCACCCACCAGTATAATGCGGGCATACATTTCTGTTTTCATTTCATGTCCTAGGCGCCCACCAGTATAATGCGGGAATACATTTCTGTTTTTTCATTTCTAGGTCGCCCACCAGTATAATGCGTGCATACATTTCTGTTTTCATTTCATGTCTCAGGCGCCCACCTGTATAACGAGAGGAATACTTTCCAATCTTTACATTTCATGTCCTAGGCGCCCACCAGTATAACGAGGGAATACATTTCTGTTTTTTCATTTCATGTCCTAGGCGCCCACCAGTATAACGAGGGAATACATTTAAAAACATTTCATGTCCTAGGCGCCCACCAGTATAATGAGGGAAAACATTTCTGTTTTTTCATTTCATGTCCTAGGCGCCCACCAGTATAACGAGGGAATACATTTCTATTTTCATTTCATGTCCTAGGCGCCCACCAGTATAACGAGGGAATACATTTCTATTTTTTTCATTTCATGTCCTAGGCACCCACCAGTATAACGAGGGAATACATTTCTGTTTTTTCATTTCATGTCCTAGGCGCCCACCAGTATAACGAGGGAATACATTTAAAAACATTTCATGTCCTAGGCGCCCACCAGTATAATGAGGGAATACATTTCATATTTTTGCATTTAGGCGCCCACCTGTATAACGAGAGGAATACTTTTCAGTCTTATACTTCAGGTCTTGAAATCAGTAACCCACCGGAAGGCAGAAGGTTACAACAAAAAATCCCCGGCATAACAAATTTTGATGAAGAAAGCCGTATCCCCAGTGGAATCGCCAAAAAGTTTAATGAAGGAAGCCATATCAGCGGACCGAACAAAATGATGAAAACTGGTATTCAGAAAAGCAAAAGGCCAGTGTCATCCCCAAGTTCTCAAAAGAAAAGCACCGGAAGAAACACAAGCCGACAAGAAAGCAAAGCAATAAGAACAAGTTGAAGATAGATGAGATCTTATGATCCATAGTCTAGCCTAGCTTCTTGTTTTCTTTTTAGCACGGTGTAATAAAGAGATCGGTAAAGCGGTGGTAATAGCATACAGCAGCAGTAACAGCAAAATCACAGTCCCATGGTAGTCCCATCTACCAAAACTTCCCGAACTACATTAACCTGATTCCTTTCTAGCCAGGGATATGTAGGAAACCTTTGAAGCAAGGTTCGGTTAAATCTTTTTCAAAAAATGCTTCACACGGAGTACTCGAATGGGCAAAAATCACTCACTTTATCTTTGAACGAAAACCCTTCGTGTCTTCGGGCAAAGAGGGGCAACTGTAAGCACGTGATTTTTGCCCTATGAAAGAATTACTCCCAAAAATTCAAAATAAAACGATTTTCCTTGGTGAGAATTTTTGTGACATTTTGGATAATTATTTGTATTTGTCTGTGCATGTTTATTTGTTAAATTAATAAAAAAAATACAAAAATATATCGCATTTGCATTTAGGATTTAATTCTACAATTAGGAATAATTAGGTTTGTTTTACAAGAATGAAAATTACAAAAATATGCATCGTTTGCATTTTTAGCATTTAATGTCCAATTGTACAATTTTATGCTTAATTATTACTTAATTGTGTGTTAATTGTTATTGGGAGTTAATTTGCGCTTTTATAATTAATTTAGTTCTATATGATAATTTAAGGATTTTTAGAATTTAGTTTTAGAAAAATAAAAGAAGAAAAGAGAGCAAAAATATAAAGAAAATCGGAATTGGGCTCTTCTCCAATTTTGAACCGAGGCCCAAAACACTTATACCCAACCTTCCCCTACGACCCGGTCCGTTTCAAACTGGCTCGACCCAGTCCATAACCTAAATACCCAACACCCCTATCTTACATTTCACAAAACAAAACAAAAAACCCTAAACCTAAACCAATCCCATCCGCCCCCTCTCTTTCTCTCTTCTCCTTCACCATCTCCAAAACTCCAAGCCCATCCATGGCTGCCCCTTAAGCTCACTCCAAACAGCCCCTCCCTCGTCCGCCATTGAAGAACAAACGACCCCCATTACTGTGAATCTTCTTCTTCTTCGACCAGCTGCTGCCCAAGCTTCGTCTTCATCGACGAACAACATCGGCTATTGACGAGCTCGTCAAGCTACCATGGCTGTTGCGTCTGCTGCTCCCCGTCGCTCGTTGACCAACCACATCAGCCATCGACGACCTCACATCCAAAACAACCACCGTCCATGGCTGCCATGGCTAGTGCTGCCACCGCTGCCACTGCTGCATCTTCGTCGTCAACCGTCGCCATGGCTGCCATAGCTAGCCCCTTGCTGCTTTGTCTTCTCCATGGCGAGCTCAGGCTTGTCCATGGACTGCCCTCCACCACCATCTCCCTTGAACCCACGGACAGCCCAAACAACCACTCAACTTTACCTCCTTGTTTACTGCCCGTCCAGTTGAGCAGCATTTGCTGCCATTGCTTCGAGCTCCAGCCATGAGCGAGCAAGCAGCGACAATCCAAACTCAAGCTCAGTCCGTCAAGCTCCGGTTCAGCGACGCAGCAACAGTCAGGCTCGTCGTCGTTTTTCGTCGTCGAGTTATTTTGCTGCGATAATCGTTTCCGGACAGATTTGTTTTTCATTCAAGTTCTTCGTCGTTTCGATCTGGTTAGTGGTTTTGAGTTTCATTTTGTCCGTATTTTGTTTTGATATTCTCGGATCTAAAATCGATAAATGTTTGATTCTTTTTTTGTTCGTGTTTATCGTTTTTGTTAATTGGTTTCAGTTTTTTTCATGTGTTTTTATTTATTTTTTAAAAAGAAATTGTTAGTTTAATTTTAATGTTGTTAGATTCAAGTTGAAATTCAATTAATTATTTCTACTTCGTTTAAAGAATTTAGTTGTAATATAGAAATATGTTAGTTTGATCGCTTGAATCATCCATCTTTGTTGATTAGTTTAAGTTTAATTCGTGTTCATCTTTTGTTTGAAGTTCGTTTTTTAATCCAGTGATTTAATGTGAGTTTATGTTTTGGTTTTAATTTTTTGATTTAG
Organism: Nicotiana sylvestris; assembly: GCF_000393655.2. Lineage (NCBI taxonomy): Eukaryota > Viridiplantae > Streptophyta > Magnoliopsida > Solanales > Solanaceae > Nicotiana > Nicotiana sylvestris. The sequence continues at coordinate 134,479,874 of NC_091062.1, read as the reverse complement.
TTTGAATCATGTAGCTTTATTGTTAATATTGTTGTCTCCTTGCTCATTCATTTTTGTCTAAGTTAACCAGGATTGGTTCCCAATATGGTTAACTTATTCCCATTAATTTGGTGTTGTTCAATCTGTGTTCATGGGATTTGTTGTTTGAATTTGTTTAGAAATTGGTCATATTTGCTGTATTTTGGTTGGAATTGATTAGGTGAATTGGTTATAGCTGATGGGGGTAGATTGGTAAATTGCAGTACGTTCAGGGGTAAAATGGTAATTTCAGTAAGGTCGGAGGGGTATTTTTGGAATTGAACATTTGAACAATTATTTAATCTGAGTGCTCTGTCCACTAGGCATTAACAATATTAAAATAGTACATTGTGGGGGACAAAACATAATGTAGTGGAGGGGAATAATGTAATTATTTAAGTTAAGCATGGGGGACAAGATATAATGAGGTGGGGTTGATATATTTATTTAATGTAGTGGAAGACAAAACATGTAGGCATGGGGAACAATTGAATTAAATAATAAAAACATTAAGTAGTGGGGGGCAAGACATGCAATTAAAAGAATATTTCAGGTTAGTGGTTCAAGACAAAAGTCTTGCTATAAATAAGAGTCATTCTTGACATAGAAGGGACTTGAACTTGAAGGAGATTGTTGAAGAGGATTATTAGGGGGAATTTGGGAGAGAACATTTTAGGAAGACATTTTTTTTACAAAGATAGTTTTAGAGAGGATTATTTTTGGAGAGAGGAAGACATTCTGAAAATCCTAAGAGAGTGTTGGAGAGTTTAAAAAGAGAAAACAAAAATAAAGTGAGAAACGAGTTTAGTTTCGGGTATTATACACGCGTGGGTTGTTGCTGTTTAGTTGGTTTACATACTTTTGGGTTTGTTCTATTGAGTTGTTCGGTTTTCTTCAAAGTTTTCTAGGCCTTGAATCTGGTTCGAATTGCTGCTGTTGGGTTGCTGTTGCATTGTTGTGTTATTACTGCCGCTGACTCCTCCTTCTTTTCTTCTTGTACTGCCATTTCCAGGTGCACATTTGTACACTCTCGGCTTGAAGCGAAATGAAATATTAATCAGGCTTTGTTCCTGTTGAATTCCTCCTGTTTAGATTTGTGTTTGAATAGAATTTTCCTTTCTTTGTATAAAAATAAAGTTGACTAATTAATGAGTAATGGGGTTGCATATATATAACTTCTTCATCTAATAATGTTAGTTTAAATTAATCAAAGACTAGTTAATTTGTTTTGATATTATGGTTTGTCAATCTCATGTTCTAGTATTATTAAATAATAGAATATAGAATGAAAGCAGTCTTTCTTTGTACAAACTCGATTGCAATTTTTCATTCGCATTAGCCGTAAACTAATAACTAATAAGTTACGTCTTTTTTAGCATGTAATTAATCGAGGGATTTTCTTTTATTTTAGAGACGAACTTAATAGAAAAAATGTAGTCACTGTAGGTTTATCCTTTTAAATAAAAATGAGACGAGCCTCGCCAAATAAAACGCACAGATTGCGGGGCCCTCACAAAACTGTACGTGTTAATTACTTAGAACTCGGGATAGGCCACTTAGCGAACTCCACGGCCTTACCCAAAATAATAATACACTAATCGCTTTAGGCGCGCATTTTAATAAATCTTACCTTCTTAAACTCGGGTGCACATTTATGTGACCCAAATCCAAATCTCAACGGAGTCGAAATGTGTCTCTAATCACGGGTACATTGATTGTGACGTGGTCCGAGATGCATGTCCATGACGTTGCAAATTCCTTTTATAAAAATAAGAATGAGATGAGCCTCGCCGAATAAAAATACAAAATTGCGGGGCCCTCAGTAAATATTTGCTTTAAAATTGCTTAGACTTCGGGATGGACCGTTTAGCAAAATTTCACGGCCCTACCCAAAGTAAATGATATGCTAGTCGCTTTAGGCGCGCCTTTAATAATATAATCTTCTTAAACTCAGGTGCACATTTATGTGACCCAAATCCAAATCTCAACGGAGTGGAAATGTGCCAACAACCACGGGTGCATTGATGTGACGTGGTTCGAGATGTATTTCCATGATGTTGCAATTCTTGATAAAAAAAATAATAATAATGACAAAAGCGGTTAAAAGTTAAAACTTGCACATGAGCTCATAATTGTGTAAAATCAGATAAATAAGTCGAATATGACAGTTGAGCGACCGTGCTAGAACCACGGAACTCGGGAATGCTTAACACATTCTCCCGGGTTAACAGAATTCCTTATCCGAATTTCTGGTTCGTGGACTGTAATACAGAGTCATTCTTTTCCTCGATTCGGGATTAAATTGGTGACTCGGGACACCCTAAATCTCCCAAGTGGCGACTCTGAAATAAACAAACAAATCCTGTTTCGATTGTCCTTTAATTGGAAGAACTCCTTCACCCCTCGCGGGGGCGGAAAAAGGAGGTGTGACACTTATTTTTTTTAATAAACAGGGATAATATATATTAAACTTACAGAATATTGTCATTTACATCATTCAAAATAGAACAAGCCTTAAGGACATTTGCATTGCCTAGGTCGACTAACATACATCATACATCAAAACTAATATTCTTAACAAGATAAACATGGACCACCAAATCTGTTTCCAGATTATTTATAACAAAAGGGGGTGGTGGTAGTAGTTGATAAGCAGTTGCTTGATTGAGTGCATCTCGTGCCAGTTTATGTGTCACTTTATTTCCTTTCCTGAAGTTATGGATGATCAATGGCTCCTTCAGCTGGTGCATTAACTACCTGCATGATTGGATGATAGAATTATGAGGAACAAAACATCAGAAGCTTAATTACCTCAGTTGCATCTGTTTCCACGACCAAAAGAGTTAGTCTATGTGTTAGAGCTACCTTGAGACCTTTCTTGAGAGTCTCCAGTTCAACTTGTAATGGGGAGCTAGCTGGCACTGAGTTTTGGAAACCCAGAGTCCATTCTCCCGCCTGATTCCTAAATACCCCTCCTACCCCCCTAGGTTAATTTTATCCTTAAAAGCACTATCAATATTAAGTTTGAAGAAAGATTGCTGAGGTTTATGCCATGCAACACTTATTTCATGGGAATGAACAATGGCTTTTTCCTTATAAGTGAGAAGCTTGTATTATGTAGCAAGGTTTAGAGCATGTTTTGGGTTATAAATAGTAGTTGAGTTTTTATGGTTGTTTTTATTTCTGTTTAGTCAAATCCTTCAGAGAATAAAAGGGTAGAGGACATCCCAAGATGTTGCGTTCGTTATTGAAATGGCTTCATCGGTATACTCCGCCGATGGATCCTGAACTACATACAACCTGATTCATGTGAAACCAAGGATATGTAGGCAGCTCAGAAGCCAGGGTGCGGCCTAATCTCTCGAAATATTTCGTTCGGTCAAAATTGGCCATCATATCTTTACCTGACAACTCTTTCATTCTTCCTGGATAAAGAGGGGCAACTGTTGATACCCAATTTTTCCTCAAACTATTTTTTAAATTTGCATATATATACCTTCAAAATCACTTTTTATAATAATTGGTATTTTTCCATAATTTTCCATATTATTATCAATTTATTTTCTAATTTATTCAGTACTTTGTATCCAATAATTATTCATAAATTATATTACAAGTGATTTCAAAAGTATTTCTTAGCTTAATATATTATTTTTTATCCTATTAGGATTTAATTATTTCACAAATTAGCCAATTTGATATTGTTTGGCTATAATTACAATAATTTTGCAATTATAGCCTAATTGTACACTTTATGCTATTTTAATTCAATAATCGATCATTTTATATTTTTAATATTAGTTAATTACCTTAATTTCACCTATTTAGCTTTAATTTTATTTTATCTAATTATTATCTATTTTTATTAATTATTTATCTAATTTTGATGGGTATTTAACAATTAGCCATGTTTATTTCAATTATAACACAAGTTAACCAGCCCCAAAACCCCAATTAAAATAGCCCAATATAACCCAGGCCTAAACCCCTACCTAACCCGACCCAATCTTGTTGAATCCTGGCCGTTGATCATTTTTTATCAACGGTCCAGATTCACTCTTACCATAATTAACCTAATAGTTTACCCCCGAAACCTTCATTCTCTCATTTAATCTCCGCCGTTACATCTCTCAACTCTCTCTCTAAAATGCTCCACTTGCTGGGCCCATTCCTCCCCTCTTCGGCCATCTCCTCGCCGGAAACCATGAAGTTTCCACCTCTCATCGACCTTATGGATCCGTCTTTCACACCTATGTCACCTGTGGAGAATGAGTGGGGTTGCTTAGACTCCTTATCTTATGAAGCCAATGTGTGTTATTATTTAGGGAGGACCTATTCAATCCACTCAAATTTCAAAAATACAGCTTTGCAATTTAAAAAGATATGAACTATGGTTTCATTTTTGTTCTTACACACAGGGCAAATAAGATCAATGTTGAGACCAATTTGATGAAGGTAGGACCGCGTTGCAAGTCTATTGTGAAGGCATTTTCAAAGTAAGAATTTTATTTTATTAGGGCATTGTAAAGTCCAAATCCAACTGAAATCAATTAAGCAAGATGTACCGATCCTAATTAAATTGTAGCAACTTTTAGAGGAGAAGTTTCCATTCCCCGTTAATTCCCAAAACATTAAATCATGTGAGTGGTTACTAGGGTGAACATACAGGATATTATTTTTGATGTCTATGGGTAGGTCAAAGGGAATTTTGTTAAGATCCCAGTCATTGTTATGCCAAATATCTGTGATGGTGAGGTCGTTACTGGATGAAGGGAGGGAAACTTCTACTAATTGTCTAAGGTTTTGGGATTTAGGGATCCAGTTTGAATCCCATATGTTCATGGTGGAGTGTGTATGAGGGATCCATTTAATGCCCCTGGAACATACTTCCCATCCTTTAATAATATTTTTTCAAATGAAAGAAGTGTTCTTTAGATTTAAGGAGGAACTGTAAATAGAAGAGAGAGTTTTTGATTATGGGTAATTTGGATTTTGAGTCAGCCTCCAAGCGAGGTTAGCTAAACTGACTAAATTTTTATCTTTAGCTAAGTGGATACCAACGTCTCCATTATACCTATCCCTGGTTAGGGTATCCCAAGAAATTAGATGAATTTTTTTGGATGTGTTAGTAGTCCCCCAAATGAAATTTCTTTGAATTTTGTCAATGTGTTTTATAACTTTTATCGGGAGGAGATTATATTGCATGGCGTGATTTGAAATACTGTGTAGGGCATAAAAGGCAAGGGTAGTTCTACCTGCGATGCTTAGAAAGTTTGATTTCCAAGATGCCAGTTTCATAGTCATATTATCTATGATAAATTGGTAATCGGAGGACTTAGGCTTTATATTTGTGATTGGAAAGCCTAGATATTTTCCAAAATTATTGGTAATATTAATATTGAAGAGTCTAGCTATGGCCTTGGAAGTGTGTTTTGGATAGTTTTTGGAGACAGTAATATTTGATTTGGAAAAATTAATTTCTTGTCCCGATAAAGTACAGATGGAATTAAGGCACTGAAGAATAGTGTTAGGGGATTTCTTGTCAATTTTACACATAAGAGTAATATCATCCGCATAGAAAAGGTGAGAAAGATACCAATGTTTGTTACCCATTTTTATAGGAGCCCAAGCTCCAATATCTACATTGTGATTTATTTGGGTTGATCGCATTTTCATACAGAGGATAAAAATATATGGAGATAGGGGGTCTCCTTGTCTGATTTCCTTGCTAGGGGAGAAAAAATTATTTTTGCTACCATTTACTAGTACATATATTCTGCTTGTGGCAACACAATTCATAATGAGAGTAGTGATTTTTGGTGGAAATTTGAAATGTCGGAGAGTTCTATAAATAAAGGATCATTCTAGATGGTCAAATGCCCTATCAAGATCTATTTTGAGGACCATGTTAGCAGTTGAACCTAGCTGTTTGTGCATTTTAAGCATTAATTTCTGAATAATTATAGCGTTATCACTAGCACGTCTACCTTTTAAAAAGCTAGCTTGATAAGGACTAATAATTTTTTCCAGGAAAGGCTTTAATCTGTTAGCAATTATTTTTGTAATAACTTTATATATAGTGTTACATAAACCAATTGGCCGATTTTTTTAGATTGGTCGCATTATGAATTTTAGGAATAAGACAGAGGTAGGTGTCATAAATTCCATTTGGGAGTTCGTCAGTTCAAAAGCTAGGTAACATAAAGATATCACAGAGGTTTTAAGAGAATTCCAGTACTTTTGAAAGAAAAAAGGATGAAGACTATCCGGTCCTGGGGATTTAAACGGTTTAAAAGAAAATATAGCATTTTTAATTTCTAAGAAAGAAATGGAGTTGTCTAAGGATGATAAACTAAAGTCTTTAAAAGGGGGAGGGGGGAGGGGGTCTATTTTAATGCAAGTCCAGTTAGTTGAGCTATGGCTTGTGGTAAAAACTTGTTCAAAATAGGAGAGGGTATGATGCATGATTTTTGGTGTATCATCTATCCGATTCCCTTCTAAATCTTTGAAAAAAATTATCTTATTTTTTCTTCTATTATTAGTGGCACACGTATGAATAAATTTGGAGTTAGTATCATAATTACTTAGCTTTAAGTAAGAGCAGTTTCTTCGAAATCCAAAAGATTCTAGACAACATTCAAGTTTATGTTCCAAATAGTAGGTAGAATATACAGGGGCGGCTCAATGAATCTCGTGGCCTAAGGCGAAATTATATTGAGGGGCCCGTAAATTTATTTTATAAATTTGTACACTAACAAAAAGTTTGCTTTCTGACAACAAAATAATCATTTAAGACAAAAATAGTGAATTAAAAAAAAAAGAAAAAAAAAAGAAAGGAAGAGCACAAAGAATAAAGTGGTGGATTATCAGATGTTGAGGTCTGAAACTCAAAATAAAAATTTTGATTAGACTATCATCACGAACAAGAAAAAGAAATGAACAAACATAACATAATAGTTTATGTTTTGAGCATTGATAGTGTCAAAATTATTTACACCTTCTAATAAATTTAAACGATAATTATAATTTATTCTATTAAGTAGTACTCCTTGGTGAATATCTAAATCAAATTATAAACTAATATAATATGTTGAATTACATAAAAAAGAAATAGGTTCATGAATACTTTGTGTTCATGCAGTTTCATAGAAAATTGTAAAAGAAATTCATTATGCTGTCGATGTATATAACTTAATTCCTACATAAGAAGGATAAAACTAATATTAAAGAGTGAAGCAAATATACTAATTAAAGAGTGAAGAAAATTATCATAATTTATGAATTTATTGGTATAAAATAACCTCAACTAAATAACAAGAAACCATATTGTTATACTTTTATTTATTAAAATTATTTAAATAAGTTATAATAATAATAATAAAATTTTAAAGTAAATTAGGGGCATTCAAATTTTGGGAGCCTAAAGCAATAGCCTCATTGGCATAGCCTTAGAGCCGCTCCTGAGAATATAAGACATACATTACTTCATATAGGCAAAATACATAGTTTACCCATCCACCTTGCACCAAAATCCCTGTTACACACCTGCTGACCACGGATTTAACGTTACACACCAAACCTTTCAAAAGTTTGTCAATGACACACCACTTTTAACCCATGACAGGCGCGTGTTTTACATCGAATGCATGTGAGTGAATAATAAAAAAAATGTATCTAAAGCCTCATTTTAGCGCCACATATCTTGTTCTTTTTCTTCATTTTTTTCCATCATCATCTTCATTATCAGGAACATAAAGAAACAAGCAACAACAATGGTTAAGAAATCAACTGAAAAGAAACAAAAAAAAGCCAAAGAAGAAATTGAAGAAAACCCAGAAATGGTTAAGAAACCCATTATCTCGATTTTTTGACTCTCAAATCCAAATCTTCATTGGGCTGGTGAAAATTGATTAAAAATCAACCTAACAAAATCACCGATTCTAGGTGAAACAATAGTTTTTAGTAATTGTCGGCCTGGTTTTCTCGAGCGTCAGAGGAGTTCTCGTCTCTAGGATTAAAAGAAGCTAGAGTCGAAATCCATTATCAAAACTTGCTTGAATGATTGTTTTTTTTCAGTGCAATTTTGGGTCTAATTGTGTCTTTTTCAGTCTATTTCTGATCAATCTTTGGTCAAGCTTTCATTGTTCTCGTCCCTGCTCCCGCGGCGGAAATAAGTTTTATGGCCACTAGTGGATCTGAAAATTATTGGGAAGATAATAGGGATGGAGGGTGGGTTGAAGGAAGCCGACGTGCAAGTGATACCAGAGGAGGAGCCAACGTGGAGGTAGGATTGGGGAAGAGGATAAACCCAGGGGGTGGGGGGTGTTGAGGAAGACATATAGCTACTTTATTTTATTTTTTTAAAGCTTGTAAATTGGGGTTTATTTTAAGCTTGGGTCGGGTTGTCCATTTTTAATTAAAGAATCATTTGTTTTTAATTCAAATAAGCGCATCATAGACATCATTGAGTATTAACTAGGATGGTCAAAAGTGGTGTTTCATTGATACACTTTTGAAAGGTTTGGTGTGTAACGTTAAACCCGTGGTCAACAAGTGTGTAACTGTAACGACCCGGCTAGTCGTTTTATGAATTTCAGCCTCGTTTCCCCCATTTCTGCTTCTTTATGTCTTGTTCAGCTATATTATATAATATCAGGTTGGTTGGTTCAGGTTCAGAGAGATTTTGGAGAGGTATGAGACACTTAGTCTCTTAAGTTAGCCTTTTAGTTGGAAAAAATCAACCGGGAGTTGACTTGTGAGTAAACGATCTCAAAATTTATTTTTTATGATTCGGATAGCTTCGTGAGGTGATTTAGGACTTAGGAGCGTGATCGGAATATATTTTGGAGGTCTAGAGTAGATTTAGGCTTGAATTGGCGAAATTGGAATTTTGGCATTTTCCGGTGGATAGGTGAGATTTTGATATAGGGGTCGTAATGGAATTCCGAAAGTTAGAATGGGTCTGTTGTATCATTTGTGACGTGTGAGAAAAATTTCAGGTCATTCGAACGAGGTTTGATAGACTTTTTGATCGAATTCGGAAGTTTTGGAATCCTTAGGCTTGAATCCCAGGGTGATTTGATGTTTTGATGTTGTTTTGAGCATTCCGAAGGTTGAAATAAGTTTGAATGATTTTATGGGATGTGTTGACATGTTTGGTTGAGGTCCCGAGTGCCTCGGGTGAGTTTCAAGTGGTTAACAGACCAATTCTTGTTGTTAGAGAGTTGCAGATTTGCTGGTTCTGTTGCAGAGGGATTTTGTTCTTCGCGTTCGCAAGAGAACCCTCGCATTCACGAAGGGATATTGAGAGGGTCAGGGAGAGTTACTCTTCGTGTTCGCGAAAAGGGAAGGCAGTTGGGGACCCCTAGGAATTTGTACATCGCGCATGGGAAGCGATCGCGTTCGCGAAGGCCTTGTCAGCTGAAGCTTCGCGTTTGAATGAAGAGTGTCGCATTCACGTAAGAGGAATTTATGGGCAGTAATTTCTATGTTTCGTGAATGCGAGGTAGTGGCCGCTTTCGCGAAGAAGGAAGCGTCTGGGCAGAAACTTTAACTTCAAAAACGGCGGTTTAGTCCATAATGTAAAAAACTCATTTGAGAGCTCGGGAAGAGGTGAATTTGGAGAGGATTTTCAAAGGAGTAATTGTGTAAGTATTCTTCACTTGTTTTGGATTAAATTCCATAATCCAATCTTGATTCTTATCATTTAATTTGAGAATTTGGGGTAAAAATTGGGGAAAATGGAAGAAAATTAGAGAATTGATTTTGAGGATTTGGAGGGCCATTTGAGGTTCGATTTTGATGTTCTTGGTATGTATAGACTCGTGGGAGGATGAGTACTATTTTGATGTGATTTTTATCGAATTTTGAGGCATGGGCCCGGGGGTCGGGTTTGACCAATTTCGGGATTTGTGATGTAATTTGATTATTTTCGAGTGGGCTTTGTTCCCTTAGCGTATATTGATGTTATGGTTCTGATTTTGGTTAGAGACGGACCATTTGGAGGCCGAATCAAGAGGCAAGGGCATCGCAGGCTAGAGTTTGGCCTGGCTTGAGGTAAGTAACGCTTCCAAATTTGGTTCTGAGGGTTTGAAACCCCGAACTATGTGTTCTATGATTGTCATTGAGGTGACGCTATGACAAGTGGTAGGCGTGTGGCCATGCACCATAAGGAATGCGGCCTGGGTCATTCCAGAGCACCGCTTAGTGATTCTTTCTTGCTGATATCTGTGATGTATCTATGTGATTAAGTCAATGAACTGAAAATCATGCTAAATACCATGTTAAGGCTTCACGCCAATACTGTTGAGACCCGAGGGGTCGTTTCTTGCTGTCATGTCATTAGTTTCATGTATATTTTATACTCAGTCCTGTTCATGCATATTATATCATGCCTCAGTCTCGATTAGGGGTCGCAAAATGATTCAAAAAAAATAGTTAACAATCCATATTATCCACTAAAAAATGGGTTGGATAATGAAATTTTTAAAAATGGGTCAAATATGGATAAGAACCATATTATCCATTTAGAAAATGGATAACCAATAAGTAACCAATGGGTCTAACTTTTACATTTGTAAAGCCTCAAATTGGGGGTTCCTCAAGTTAGGGAGACTAAGAATTCTTTCAAAAGTGATCATATACAAGAAGTCATGGATAATATGGGTAACCCATATTATCCGCCGGTTAACCTATTTTTTATCCATATTTAACATGGGTCGGGTCGGATAGTGATCCATTTTTTCATTACCTATTTTTGACCCGAACCATATCTGACCTGACTCGCCCGTTTGCCACTCATAGTCTCGATTATTGCTATTTGACATATCATATCATTGTTCGGGCGTGTATCATGACATCTTAGCCCATGTGTGTGAGACTGGAGAGTATTGACTGAGTGAGGCCAAGAGCCTAATATTGATTGACAGTATGGGATCAGGCTGCACGCTACAACAAGATATTGATCATGCCTTCACTGGCATTGATATAGCACTTGGTCTCAGAGAAGCCCCTCCAGAGTCTTTACATCCCCAGTGAGCGCAGTTGATGATGTTGAGGGATGGATCTTACCTAGACATGGATCTTGTTCGAAGTGTTGGTATGGAGATGGATCTTCTCCACGAGGCTGGATTGACCTGTTCCTCGGTACCGGAGACTAATAGTCTGTGATGTCTATATATATATATATTCTGGGATGGATCTTCCCTAGGCCTTGTGAGCTATATATGGTACAGAGTGATTGTGAGGCTGTCATTATTATTACCAGGAGATGGATCTTCTTCTTAGGCTGGATTGACCTTCCTCAGTACTGAGTGACTGTTGTCAAAGATGTATATAGATACGGGATGGATCTTCCCTGGGCCGTACGAGCCATATACAGTACTGAGTGGACGAGCATTGAGTTATTGGGCATATAAGGCACTTGGCATAGTGCATTTCATACAGTATGTGCAATGGCATGTAAATGTAGCGGAGTTATACTCCTTTATCATGTTCTTACTTGCTCTATTTCCTTGTATGAGTTGTTTAATTAACTGAAAGCATGCCTAATTTTCTATACGATATTCCTGTTTATCTTATGAAGAGGTTGAGTTTATCACTACTTCTCAGTCCATAGTTTGGGCTTTTTAATTACTGAGTTGGTGTACTCACGTTACCCCCTTCACCTTGTGTGCAGATCAAGGTATCTATGGTCCCAGTAGCAGCCGTTGATCGAGGTCGCAGGCTGTAGAGTTGCTGAGGTATCTACATGGCGTTCGCAGGCCTTGACTCTCCTTCTCATTTCCAGTTATATTTTTTGTTGGTTCTTAGACACTTTGATAGATTATGTATTTACCTTAGACACTCATGATCTCAGTGACACCGTGGTTTTGGGACGGGTGTATCGTAATATAAATATTTCTTTTATGTCTTAAACGATTTGTTTTAAAATAATGAAGGCTTTTTGCAAATGATTTTTAATATTTACACTGTGGTATTCGATTGCATTGGTTTGAGGCTGGCCTAGTTTCACGATAGGCACCATCATGACGGGTTGATTTTTGGGTCGTGACAAGTTGGTATCAGAGCCTAGGTTACATAGGTCTCACGAGTCATGAGCGAGTTTAGTAGAGTCTCGCAGATCGGCACGAAGACGTCTGTACTTATCTTCGAGAGGCTGCAGAACTTTTAGGAAATAAACTTCACATTCTTGAATTCCTATCGTGCGACATTGATTCATCTTGAAGCTTAACTCCTTGAATTTCTTCCATGCATTCGTGTGCACCCATGAGCGCTCGGTATCAGTTGTGCATCGATGGATTATGATTCCCTGATTGAAGGGTGATGATGTTGGGCTAGTCTGGAGGACTTGAGGCTGGGAATTGCTTGTAGCTTGAACACTGAGGTGTTGATTTTGTGAGCACGTGCTTTTGGATTTATATGTTCGGTAGTGTCCCTATTTGTTGAAGTGATGAGGGGATGTCTATGTGGTGAGTATGATGTGACTGCGAGATGTGTTCATATGATTTGGATGTGATGAGAATGGTTCGCTTGAGGATAGGAAGAACTATTTGGTGCTTGATTTCCATTGTGATTTGATATATAGCCTGAGTTAGGGTGTATTGAAGGATTTTTTCATGTTGTTAGTTAGGGAGTGAGGTGGCTTTTATGTCGCGATTTGAGTTCAGACTCAGGAAGATTTGGTGATTGCATGATGTTTATGGAAGTGGAAGGGTATAAAGAGAAGTAGTTTGAGGCGGAGCAGGTGGGTTATCTCCTGCGGAGTGTTTTGAAGTTGTGTGATCCCTGTGTTATTTGTTGAAAGTCCCCTTTTACCAGAGAATTATATGTGCTGCAGTTTGAGTTTGGATCGTGTATAAGAGTGTGTTTGATTGTTATGGGGGGAATACGAGATTTGTAGAAGGTTTGAAGTACTAGATAGTCTGTGTTGCACGATCTTATGAGGGATTGAGTTTAATCTCACTATGGTATTATGGCAGTAATAGAGTATAGGCATTATGAGTTATCGCGTGTTTTGATCTATGGCTTGGAGCCAAGTGGGGGAGTCCGCTATTGATTAGTTGATTGCACAGTTATGTGATGTATTGGTTTTAGTTTGAGGTATATTAGTGAATCAGTCGTGGCTTGCAGGGGTTGAGATCGAGGATGGGCCGAGTAAAGAAAATTTTAATAAAGGATATGTCATGCTTTATGGGTGAATGAGAATCACAAAATGACTCGAGTTGTTATTGGTGAAGGATGTACGGTGCATAGAGCATGAATTTATTTGGTTACATTAAGGTGGGGCTACTTTCATAGGTGTTGCTGTTCTAGTGGGCACAAGTTGCTCAGTTCGGTTGATCAGTTTAATTGAAATTTGAGTAGAGTGGATGACTCCCGAGAATGATTTTAATGGATTCAAGACTTATAAGTGATAATTGGAGATCTTTAGGATGTGTATTTGGCCAGAAACTGAGGTTTGCATTGGGGGAGTGTTAAGACTTGCGGTATTTCTATATGATTATGGATTCTACACATCAGTATCAGGAAGGTGAAACTAATGTCTTCAGATTCGCAGGAAGTCTCTTTAGGGTAAGTATTTTGAATATGGTGCTTTTGGGAATATTTAGGAGAGTATTCAGCGACTTGTGAGCCTTAGCCGATGCGGTTTTATGCTTGGTTATCGTGTGGTGAGTCTGGGTTGAGGATTGCAGTGTTATGGCAAGGGGAAAATATCAATTTAAAGGAAATTTAGAAGTAACTTGGATAAATAGAATAGCTTGGTAGTAGGCCGGATCGGCATGGTAAGGGACATGATTAATTCTTTGGGTGCTTATGAGGTAGTGATCCTCTACAGGTGTTTCGTGGCAATGCTATTGTGTTTTTGGTGACCTGTGTAGCTTGGTTGAGCTAGAAGGATTCAGTTCTGACGGTTTGGTATTGTGAAAATGGGATTCGGAATATTCTTGATGGTTTCTACCACGGTTAGAGATGTATATTTTCTACTGGCGTGAGGAGCATGTGATGTATAGTAATTTTCTTCTAGATTGGGTCGAATGGGAAAGTTCTTGGCTAGTGAAGTACATAGTTTCTTGTGGCTTGGAATGGATTATGAAGTTATCATATTTGTTATAGGATGGCATGGTATGTGCGGTGTGTTGTGTAGGGTTGAGATTTGCATGTGTGAGGTCACAGTTCAGTTTTGGAAGGGAGGACATAAGTCCTTATGTAGCATGGGCAGTTTCAGATAACTAGGTAAATGATATCACTAATTGGTGTGGCTTGATGAGGGTATACATTTCAGAAAGGGCAAGGTGTTTGAGTTAAGGATACTTCATTAGTATTGCAGCACTCTCCTATTTGATCGACTGCTGACATTCGAGTTTGCTTGGTGGCATAGGAGAATTTTAGGAGTATCCCTCGTGAAATGATTTGGTATCAGAGGTGTGTTATGTATTCAGAAGGTGGAGTTGGGATCAGATATGATGATTTGTATGCTATATGGATTTAGAGACTAGGAGTTTTCATAACAGGTTATATTGTGGTTGTGGTCGCGTGTATCGGCCTTGTGTGCCGACTATCGGGGGTTTGGAGACCCGAGTGGATCCATTGTTGCTTAGCATGGTGGATTTTGATTTGATATTGGGTATGGATTGGTTGTCTCCGTGTCGTGCTTTTCCAGACTATTTTGCTAAGTCGGCGATGTTGGCTATGACGGGAATGCCACGGATTGAGTGGCGAGATTCGACGGGTTATGTTCCCAATAAGGAGAATTTTCATTGTTGAAGACCCAGCGGATGGTTGGGAAGGGATCGTCTTTGTTATTTGGTCTTTGTGAGGGATATTAGTGCAGAGACTCCTGCCATTGATTCAGCTCCGGTGGTGAGGAATTTTCCAGATGTGTTTCCTATTGCCGGGCATGTCGTCGGACAAGGTTGTCGATTTCGGTATTGATTTGCTGTTGGGCACCATGTCATATGGCACCGACGGAGTTAAAGGAGTTGAAGGAGCAGCTTCAGGAGCTCCTTAATAAGGGGTTCATTGGTAGGGCAATATGGATGCGTGTTCTGCATCGAGTCGGCTTTGTTGGCTCTGAGTTGCTATTGTTCGGGGATGTGTTGATTGTTATTGAGGTTAGTAGTGTTTTGGGGTGATCTATGAGTTACCTTCTGTGCTGCGAGGCATTATGATTTATTGGTTATAGGCACATATGGTGCGGTTCTATTGGGGTTTCATAATGGAATTAGAGCGGGAAGAGTATTGAGTATTGCTCGGTGGATGGCATATCGGTTGTGTCCTTTCGGGTTTGTGTGATATTATGTCATTTTCTTTGCCGTGGTTATGATAATTTGTTTTTGGTTCTAGACATCAAATTGCACGTGGTTGTTGATTTTGAGCATAGTGACTTGAAGTGTTTCATGTAGTCCGATGTCCGGATAAGGCCGCGCATTGTAGCGAGGTTATATGGAGGTATGATCCTTCAGTTTAGATTCATGTGTTCTAGTTCTACGATGTGTGATGGATTTTCAGTGTTGTGTTGTGGTGGTATTGGTGAGCTCGCGGTACAACTCTCTCATTTGAGTCATCTTTCCATGATTTGAGTACATTTTGACTGTTGCTTATTGATGCGTGAGTCGCACGAGTTGTGGATTTAGATTGTATTGATGTGTCATGTCACTAGAGTAGTCGCGTTGGATGCGATGAGGTCATTGGGATCTATAAGAAATACTAATGGATTAGATTTCAGCATGTTGGAAGGATAATATCGGGATTCGATTTAGAAATTTACTATGGTCCTTGCCGAAAGAGAGGGAACTCCATGGCTGGTTGATCTGAAGAATGGTGATGACTTTCTATGTGTTTCTATGTGTTTTAATTCATCGTTGGCAATATCATCGGTAACTCCATGGCTGGTTGATCTGAAGAATGGTGATGACTTTCTATGTGTTTTAATTCATCGTTGGCAGTAGGAAAGTGTTGGAATGAGGCCTTATTTGATAAGAGTTTTATCATCGGTATTCGGTTGTTTTGAGCAGTTGCTGTAATCTGAAGTTTTCACCATGAGTGTTCGAGTTGTATGGTATATCCTGTAATTTCTACCTTGAATTATGGTTATGGCTTGCTACAGCGTGTTCATATTTATTCGGGTGTAGATGTGAAATTTTGATCGTATAGATAAACTTCGAGAGTGGAAATTTGGTTCTAAGGTTTATGGGCTAGGTTGGATTGTGAAATTTCAGTTACGTTGTGCTATCAGACCTATATGAGATAGGGTGACGTGGGATCACCCCCGAGTATGCACATGGTAAGGTTATACAACAATTTGATGGTTTTCGGAACAACTCTGGGCACGTTCGAGGATGAACGTATGTTTAAGTGGGGGAAGATGTAACGACCCGACCGGTCGTTTTATGAATTTTAGCCCCATTTCCCCCATTTCTGCTTCTTTATGTCTTATTCAGCTGTATTATGTGGTATCGGGTTGGTTGGTTCGGGTTCGGAGAGGTTTTGGAGAGTTATGAGACACTTAGTCTCTTAAGTTGGCCTTTTAGTTGGAAAAAGTCAATCGGGAGTTGACTTATGAGTAAACGATCTCGGAATTTGGTTTTTATGATTCGGATAGCTTCATGAGGTGATTTGGGACTTAGGAGCATGATCGGAATGTGTTTTGGAGGCCCGGAGCAGATCTAGGCTTGAATTGACGAAATTGAAATTTTGGCATTTTCCGGTGGATAGGTGAGATTTTTATATAGGGGTCGGAATAGAATTTCGAAAGTTGGAGTAGGTCCGTTGTGTCATCTGTGACATGTGTGAAAAATTTCAGGTCATTCGGACAAGGTTTGATAGACTTTTTGATCGAATTCAGAATTCGGAAGTTTTGGAATCCTTAGGCTTGAATCCGAGGATGATTTGATGTTTTGATGTTGTTTTGAGCATTCCGAAGGTTGGAATAAGTTTGAATGATGTTATGGGATGTGTTGGCATGTTTGGTTGAGGTCTCGAGGGCCTCGGGTGAGTTTCAGGTGGTTAACAGACTAATTCTTGGTGTTAGAGAGTTGTAGATTTGCTGGTTCGGTTGCAGAGGGATTTTGTTCTTTGCGTTCGCGAGAGAACCCTCGCGTTCACGAAGGGATGTTGAGAGGGTTAGGAGAGTTACTCTTCGCGTTCGTGAAGTATGTCCCGCGTTCGCGAAGAGGGAAGGTAATTGGGGACCCCCCAGGAATTTGTACATCGCGTTCGCGTGCGAAGCGGTCGCATTCACGAAGGCCTTGTCATTTGAAGCTTCGCGTTCGCGTGAAGAGTGTCGCGTACACATAAGAGAAATTTATGGGCAGTGATTCCTGTGCTTTGCGAACGCGAGGTAGTGGTCGCGTTCGCGAAGAAGGAAGCGTCTGGGCAGAAACTTTAACTTCAAAAACGGGGGTTTAGTCCATAATGTCAAAAACTCATTTGAGAGCTCGGGAAGAGGTGAATTTGGATAGGATTTTCAAAGGAGTAATTGTGTAAGTATTCTTCACTTGTTTTGGATTAAATTCCATAATCCAGTCTTGATTCTTATCATTTAATTTGAGAATTTGGTTTAAAAATTGGGGAAAATGGAAGAAAATTGGAGAATTGATTTTTGAGGATTTGGAGGGCCATTTGAGGTCCGATTTTGATGTTCTTGGTATGTATAGACTCGTGGGAGGATGAGAACTATTTTGATATGATTTTTATCGAATTTTGAGGCATGGGCCCGAGGGGTCGGGTTTGACCAATTTCGGGATTTGTGATGTAATTTGATTATTTTTGAGTGGGCTTTGTTCCCTTAGCGTATATTGATGTTATGGTTCTGATTTTGGTTAGAGACGGACCATTTGGAAGCTGAATCGAGAGGCAAGGGCATCGCGGGCTAGAGTTTGGCTTGGCTTGAGGTAAGTAACGCTTCCAAACTTGGTTCTGAGGTTTCGAAACCCCGAACTATATGTTCTATGATTGCCATTGAGGTGACGCTATGCCAAATGACGGGCGTGTGGCCGTGCACTGTGAGGAATGCAGCCTGGGTCATTCCAGAGCACCGTTTAGTGACTCTTTCTTGCTGATATATGTGATGTCTCTATGTGATTAAGTCAATGAACTGCAAATCATGCTAAATACCATATTAAGGCTTCACGCCAATACTGTTGAGACCCGAAGGGTCATTTCTTGCTGTCATGTCATTAGTTTCATGTATTTTCTATACTCAGTCGTGTTCATGCATATTATATCATGCCTCAGTCTCGATTATTGCTATTTGACATATCATATCATTGTTTGGGCTTGTATCATGACATCTTAGCCTATGTGTGTGAGACTGGAGAGTATTGAATGAGTGAGTCCGAGAGCCTGATATTGATTGACAGTATGGGATCGGGCTACACGCCGCAACAAGATATTGATCATGCCTTCACTGGCATTGATATAGCACTTGGGCTCAGAGAAGCCCCTCCGGAGTCTTTGCACCCCTAATGAGCACAGTTGATGATGTTGAGGGATGGATCTTCCCTGGTCATGGATCTTGTCCGAAGTGTTGGTATGGAGATGGATCTTCTCCACGAGGCTGGATTGGCCTGTTCCTCGGTACCGGAGACTAATAGTCTGTGATGTATATATATATTTTGGGATGGATCTTCCCCAGGCCTTGTGAGCCATATACGGTACAAAGTGATTGTGAGGTTGTCATTATTATTACCATGAGATGGATATTCTTTGTAGGCTGGATTGACCTTCCTCAGTACTGAGTGACTACTGTCAAGGATGTATATAGATACGGGATGGATCTTCCCTGGGCCGTACGAGCCATATACTGTACTGAGTGGACGAGTATTGAGTTATTGGGCACATAAGGCACTTGGCATTGTGCATTTCATACTGTATGTGCATTGGCATGTAGATGTAGCGAAGTTATACTCCTTTATCATGTTCATACTTGCTCTATTTCCCTGTATGAGCTGTTTAATTAACTGAAAGCATGCCTACTTTTCTGTATGATATTCCTGTTTATCTTATGAAGAGGTTGAGTTTGTCACTACTTCTCAGTCCATAGTTTGGGCTTGTTACTTACTGAGTTGGTGTACTCACGTTACCCCCTGCACCTTGTATGCAGATCCAGGTATCTATGATTCCAGTAGCAGCCGTTGATCGAGGTTGCAGGCTGTGGAGTTACTGAGGTATCTGCATGGCGTTCGCAGGCCTAGGCTCTCCTTCTCATTTCCAGTTATATTTTTTTGTTGGTTCTTAGACACTTTGATAGATTATGTATTTACCTTAGACGCTCATGATCTCAGTGACACCGTGGTTTTGGGACGAGTATATCGTAATATAAATATTTCTTTTATGTCTTAAACGATTTATTTTAAAAATGATGAAGGTTTTCCGCAAATGATTTTTAATATTTACACTGTGGTATTGAATTACGTTGATTTGAGGCTGGCCTAGTTCCACGATAGGCGCCATCACAACGAATTTAGGTGCAAGGTGAATATGTAAACTATGTATTTATTCTCAAAAGAAGTTACATTTGAAAGTAAACTATAGCTTTCACTTCATTTGCTAATCTTTAACTATTTATGGACACTTAACTTTTATTTTTTAAGTAAAAAACGAAAAAAATTGTAATAAATTGCCACTGTAATTAAATAAGGTGTAACGTGTGTGCGCTGTCAAATCTATAAACTTTGCTGTTTGCATGTATGTTGCCATGTTCATGCGTTTCTTTAATCTGCTCAATCATTAGTCTACATTCAGTTCATTTCTCGAACGTTTGTAGAATTACGCAACAGCATAAAAGTTTTGAACCAAAAAAGTAGAGAGCATGTCCTCAAACTCAAGTCAGACTCCTCTTGGGATCTTTGCACGTACAAATAGCCCATAGTATTCACTATTTACTTTTCCATATATATATATATATATATATATATATATATATATATATATATATATATATATTCACCAACCTTTTTTAGTCTATGCAATTGGGTGATGACTAATCAGATTAATACTTCTATACTTGTTTTAATTACTTTCATTATTTTGGATTAGCATCTTCTATTTCTTCATCTTTATAAATTATATAGTACTAAATCCTTAGCATGCATATATAGCTTTTTTTTTGTTGGTAAACCGGATATTATGATATTATCAACAGTGCTGCAAAATTACATTATTAGTAAGGGAATTGGAGTTCCCTTGAGTAGCAGCAATACTAGTAAGTATATCAATATTATAAACATTAACTTTGCTCTTAAAAACAGTTCCTAATATGTCTGCCCATACTGCCTCATTAGCAAACACCAGAGGAACTGCAAAAAACTTAGTATTTTCAAAGCTTCCTTTTTTTGCTCCTTCCTTCACGAGGAGGTATGCCACTTGGTTCTACTCCCTATAGCTATGCCCTATGGCTGGATTCCCTAGCTGTTTCATCATTGACCTGCAATCATAGATTATGGGGTTGTGAGTTAAATTGCCATTTTTTTATCATGTTTGTTACCTCAGTGGAGTCAGTATCAATCACAATTGCAGATAGCATATGATCAATAACAATTCTTAACCCTGCCAAAAAGCTTGAAGCTCCGCTGTAATAGCAGATGTGTTAGTTAAACATTTCATGTAGCTCATAACCCAGTCCCTCTATTATTCCTAAAGACACCCGCTATACCCGCTATACCCCCTTGCCCAATTGAAGCGCAAGCAACTTCATCAATGTTAAGCTTTAGTGTCCCAACCTCTGGTGGTTGCCATTTGAAGTATTGAGTAACTCTTACAGGGAGTGGATTCTGCCTAGCAGCTAAGTGGCAATATTCAACTACCATAGCAATTGCTTATTGGATAGAGATGTGGTTCTTTCTTTTTCCAAAAACATTAGTGTTTCTAGTTTTCTAGATTCTCCAGAAACAAAAGAGGAGCATCATTTTCCAATCAATACAAGCATTGAAAGGGATATGCTGAAGTTTTTGCCAAGTATCCTCCTATTTTTGCGTTGTGAAAGCATTTTGGGGGAGATTCTGGCTATTGGTACTGGCCTTAACTAGGTTAATCCAGAAATCATTGGCATTAGTAAAATCAAAGAAGATATGGTTGATGTCCTCTACATGCCCACCACAATAGGAGCAATTAGGGTCTATATTCAGGCCAATGTGGTGGAGATAACTTCCAGTGGGAAGTCTATTTTGATATATCAGCCATGTGAAGAATTTGATCTTATTAGGAACCTTCAGCTTCCATATCCAACCATAGAGATCTTCCTGGGCAGAGTTTGACGAGTGTAAAACACAACACGAAGTTGATGCTCGCTAGCCAAACATAGTATAGTTTAATTATCCTCTCCACAAGGACTGAATTTAGATAATACTCTAGTAATTTCTGGTTTAACTGCTATTCAGTATGATCAAAACTTAATTTGAATTGATTACGAACTACGATTAACTACTAAAGTAAAGTAATTGACAATTGACTGCAAAGATCTCGAGATTAGTAAAGTTAGTTTTTTATCAAAGTGAGGAATAAGGGTTTGACAGAACAGGTACGAGATAACTATTTGGGATTTAATTCTAGTTTAATTCACTCTAATATTCTAATGATTCTCAGGAATTTACTCGATGATTAGTTCAAACATGTCGTCAAGACTCCTCTCTCGTATAGTTTAATTATTTTCTCCACAGGGATTTGATTTAAACAATGCTCTAGTAATTTCTGGTTTAACTACTGTTCAGAATGATCAAAACTTGATTTGGATTGATTAGGAACTATGATTAACAAGTACACTAAAGTAATTAACAATTGACTGCAAAGAACTCGAGATTAGCAAAGTTGGTTTCTTATCAAAGTGAGGAATAAGGATTTGACAAGATAAGTGCAAGATAGCTATTTGAGATTTAACTCTAGTTTAATTCCTCTAATATTCTAATGATTCTCACAAATTCACTCGATGATTAATTCAAACGTGTAGTCAAGTTTCCTTTCTCGATTAAATCTTAACTCTACTAAGTGTACTAATATAAGCACTCTGAAGCATGCAAGCATGCGTTAATGGATTGGTCCTTAGAAAAACGTCTCTCGAATATTCTCCTAACTTGATTCAATCAACAATTCAACAAGCTCTTCGATTGCTTAAGAGAATCGATGAATTAAATTAAATAAATTAATGCAAAGATAATCACGAAGATATTCCTATTTCGATTAAATAAACTGATGAATAAAGTTGAAACAATTAAAAACTCCATAAACGAATTCGAACAGAACTAGAGTTAAAATCCACAAATAATTATCAAACATCATATCCGTCAAAACCTAAGGAAAATTACTCCATAATCATGGAGGAAGTCATCACAATTATAATTGAAGAATACGAAAGCATCAATCTAACTTTACCATCCAAACTCCCGTATTGAATTGATGGAAAGATGATGGAATCCCGTGTCTTGTAGCCTCCAATGCTCTCCCAAAGGTTCCAAGGTCAAAAGTTCCTTCCAAAGCGTCTTGGTATATTTATACTCTGTAAGAGTGAGCCCAGGCAAAATTATCTTTTCCAAGCCAAAACAGGACAAATATTCTGAGAAAATTACATAGGCGCACCGCTCCATGCTCCGCCCCATGCGGGGCGCTAGTTGGGAAGTTCAGAGAGCAGGTTCTAACGCAACAGAAATACACTACCCTGCCGCCCCATGTGGCGCAACAATACAAGTCCAGAGTGAAATATTTTTCTTCGATTTTTGGTATCCAGACTTGGCTCTCTACCCCTCAAATGCAATCCCGGTTGAATCCCTTGGACTTTTACTCAGACTTCAAAGATCCAACTTGTTCCATTTAGCTCCCGATTATCTTTTTAACTCGAAATCACTTCCAACAAGGAATAAAACACATCATTAGTGCAATACACTAACATTTAATCTCAAACACAAGTTAAATACAGTAATTAGAGTGAAAACTATGACTAAAACACGTGGTTCTAGCCTACCATCAACACCCCACACTTAAACCATTGTTGGTCCTTGAGCAATCAAACTGCACTTTACATAGATACGACCTTCTTATCAGACAACTTCCCTAACGCATCATGCCAAGAATATTTAAAGCCGACTAAGTACCCTATCATAACATCCTAGCCTCAAGACTCGACTTACTAGTACCACACATCTTTCACAAAATGCTCACTTACTCTAATACAGATGTCAAAGAATTCACCTTACCTTCGCAAATCATGTGCCCCCATACAAATAATAGAGAGTAGTTCCACACACAATAAATTCAAGAACAAATAGGAATTCAAGATTGAAAGTATTCACCCACTCTCAGAATTAATATTCATATGCCATAGAAGACGTACCATAGGCTTGCCAGTACTGCAATACTCTACTAATTAGAGCTCATTTAGTCAAAGATCAAGTAGGACTTAATTTGGTTGTAATGTAGGCTGCGGGACAGGTAGGATAGATTTGGATATAGTGACTACACCTCCTTAAGCACTTTAATACATATATATTAACAATTCAAACCCCACACTTATGTTGAACCAAACCCCAAACTTCATTCATAATAGCATCAATCTCCCCATATCTTTAAGCACAAACGAGATGAGAACTACCACTAGCATGGAATCCAATATTTTCTTTTCTAAGTTATATTTTTTTTTCTATTTTTTCAACAAAATCTTTTTTTCAATTCCCTACAAGTGGCTCTCCCAAATTTTCAAATAGTGCACCTTTTTTCTTTTTCAATAGTTCCACTCAAAATCCGACCATACCTCAACTTTTGCTTTCATCGGCTCATAACAATTTCAAGTGCTCACGAGAGTTAAAAGGTTCAAATAGATAGAAAATTCAAATAAGGGGTCAAGCTTATAATGTGATTGCCAAAGAAATAGGATTACATGTTCAATGGGGCTAACTAAGATACACATTCATTATGTGGGTAAAAGCATATATGTGGATCAACAAAGAAATGTCTATATCACTTTCTAGACTGAACAAGACTACTATTTCGCTTTGCAAATACACATGGCTAGTTCTAGACATCAACCGACATGCACAGAATATCACAAAACCTCTCACACACACATTGGCACATAACTCATTTAGGGTCAGATCTATCCGACTCTCTAGTCAAGGAATTTAAGCAACGTTACAATTGCATAATTTAAGGTACTTATTTAAGAGTCAAGAACTGACCCTAGGCGTCAAAAATCAGGCACTCACTACTCTCAAGGCACAACAAAGTCAAGAAAAGTCATCTCCATTTAATACATAGCACAAGACTTCACTACTCCTACTAAAAGAAAAACTAACCACACCCGATTCAAGCAAAACCCTTGGAAAAGAACCACGCCACAAAGAAAAACCAAGGGAGAATTGTTACACTACCTAAGAAAACAGAACACAAATAAACAACTAGAGTTTTTTTCCTTCAACTTTAATCCCTCAAGAAACAGACGATGTCAGGAAAAATCATTTTTTTTCAATCAAAAGAAACGACTACAAACACACATATACATATATACATTCCCAACCCTACACTTAAATTGTGGTACGTCCCCTTGATACACAAATAAAAAGCAAGAGGTAAAGGAAACTTCCCTAATTCATCTAGTCGGGGTCTAAATCGAAGTCGGGATCTCCTTTGCACGCCTGACCTAGTGCACTCATCCATTCTGAGAGCTTCTTTTCTGCCCTCTTTGGGTACACCCCACACTGATTAGCTTCACTCTTTCCGATTTGCTCTTTCAGGGCACCCTTCCTTCCCTTTTAAAAATCAGCCTTTCATCCCCCACTCTGAGCCTGAGCTGCCTTTCCTGAATATCTAGAATTGCTCTGCCCATTGCTAAGAAGGATCTTCCTAAAATTAGAGGGACCTCCCTATTTTCCTCCATGTTCACCATAATAAAGTCCACAGGGAACTTAAATTTGTCTACCCAAACCACCACATCTTCCACTATTCATTTGGGTATGATCATGGTTTGATCCACTAGCTGCAAGGACACATGTATCGACCCGATTTCTCCAATCTCACCCTCCAATTTCCTGTAAATAGATAAAGGTATAAGATTAACAGAAGCACCTGAATCACATAAAGATTTTTTAAATTTAGTACTTCCTAAAGAGAAAGGTATAGTAAAACTCCCTAGATCTCCACATTTTTAGGGAGCTTATTTTGCAAGATGGCACTACAATGCTCTATCAGCTTGACAACCGATGTCTCTTTCACTTTCTGCTTCTTGGACAATATCTCCTTCATGAATTTAGCATCAGATGGCATCTGTGAAAGCACTTCTGTGAAAGGTATATTCACATTCACCTGCTTGAAGACTTTTAGAAAGTGCTCGAATTGTTTATCTAACTTCTCTCTTCGTTGGTTCTGGGGAAAGGTTGACCAGGCATGTATTTGCTCTCTTCAGTCTCAGTATTTGTTGCATTATCATCCTTCTTTTTTTTGAGCTCTAATATTCCCCTTCTTCTTCAAACCATCCTACGACCCCTGCACCTTTTTGAATGTTACCATTTTTCTGCCCTTCCACAATCTCCATCTGTCTTTCAATCGGCTTGTCCTTTTCGTTTGCTAAGGAATCCTTAAATTCTATCCACTCTTCAAAGACACTGCATTTATCATCTCTTTTGGATTTCTTTCAGTATCAGCAAGGAGAGTTCCTGGAACCCTATCAGACAATAAAGTAGCTAGTTGCCCAACCTGTCTTTCTAGGTTTCAAAAAGATGTGCCCATTTCTTTGATAACTACACAGTAGGTGTCATGCCTCTCATATGTCTTAATAATAAAGGCCTTCATCAGATCTTCCATGCTAGAATGATTGGACTATGGAGGCTGATATTGCTGCCTTTGGTGATTTTTAAAATCTGGAGCTCTTTGTCCCTGGGTTTGGAGTTATTCTGTTGCCATGAGTTTAGGATTCCACTTTGTGAATTCCAAGAAAAGCCTGGGTGCCTCTGTCCCATAGGATTGGAATTATTACCACTCTGTAGTTGCCTATATCAAAGCTACCCATAGCATTTACCACTTCATCTGCAGTTAAGGCCTGACACACATGCATTGGATGACCCATTTTACAGAAATCACAAACTGGTGATGATTGGCTCTGGAACTTGGCTACGGTCAACTTTCTTATCTCTTTGGCTATGGCGCCTAGTCTGACTTGCACTACGGTGTTAGAATCAACTTGATGAACCCCAAATGCTTTTCTCCTATGATTACTCTCAGCAGGCCACTGTTAGCATCTTCATAGAGCTCATAAAAATTGCCACAATCTCCGCATGAGTCTTCTTCATTAAAGGACCTCCGACTGCTGTGTTCAGAGTTCGTTGTGAGGGAGGTATTAGTCCATCCCAAAAGTCTTGGAGTTGCATCCACAATTCAATCCCATTATGTTGACACTTCCTCACTATCGCCTTGAATCTTTCCCAAGCCTCGAAAATTGTTTCAGTGTCTATTTGGCAGAAGTTCTGAATTTCCCTTCTGAACTTCACTGTTTTTGCGTCTAAAACGTATTTGTCAAGAAACGTTTTAGTCATATCTTCCCATGTCCTGATCGACCCTATGGGTAAGCTATGAAACTAGTGCTTCACGTCATCCTTCAGTGAAAAAGGGAATGCCCTTAAGTATACTGCATCTTTTGACACTCCGTTGTACTGGAATGTGTTCATGATTTACTCAAATTCCATCAAGTGTTGTTAGAATCTTCATTTACTTTCTCTTTGAAGACACAATTGTTCTAGATAGTTTGAAGGAAGCCTTGCTTCAACTCAAAATTTTTTGCTACTACTGGTGGAGGTCTGATTCTGGACAGTCCCTGATTGTAGACTGGTCTGGCGTAATTACCCAATGTTCTACCCGGACTGGATACAACATTCTTGAACTGGTCTTCAACCAAGGGTTGATTTAGATTGAATCTTTGACCCCCATCATCGTTGACGATCTCATGAGCATCTCTACGGGTTGTCTCAGCTGCTATCCTTGGATCTTATTCTCTATGTTGCGTTGCCTCTCTTGCAGCTAAATCTACTTCGCCCTCACCGTTATTAGCCATGTGTTCTGGGGTTGAAGGTCGCAGACTCTTTTCCACCTATGATTGTATGGAATCAGTTCCTTTGAAGAGGATTGAGTCATACACCAAAGAAGTCAATCTGTTGCCTACACACGAAAGAGGAATCTCGTAAAGAATAAATAAAATAAAATTAAAAAAAATCCCAAATTAGTACAAAAAATTAATTTGAACCCTATTAATTGTCAATCCCTGCCAACGGCGCCAAATTTGACGAGCGCAAAATACAACACAAAATTAATGCTCGCTAGCCAAAGATAGTATAGTTTAATTATCGTCTCCACAGGGACTGAATTTAAATAATGCTCTAGTAATTTCTAGTTTAACTGCTATTCAGAATGATGGAAACTTGATTTGGATTAATTACAAACTACGATTAATTACTGAAGTAAAGTAATTGACAATTGACTGCAAGGAACTCGAGATTAGTAAAGTTGGTTTATTATCAAAGTGAGGAATAAGGGTTTGACAGGATAGTTGCAAGATAGCTATTTGGGATTTAACTCTAGTTTAAGTCACTCTAATATTCTAATGATTCTAAGGAATTTACTCGATAATTAGTTCAAACGTGTAGTCATGACTCCTCTCTCGATAAAATCTTAACTCTATGAAGTGAACTAATATAACCATTGTGAAGTATGAAAGCATGCATTAATGGATTGGTCCTTAGGAAAACATTTCTTGAATATTCTCCTAACTTGATTCATTCAACAATTCAACAAGCTATTTCGATACTTTAAGAGAATCAATGAATTAAATAATAAAAAAAGAATGCAATGATAATCACCAAGATATTTCACTTTCGATTAAATAAACTGATGACTAAAGTTGCAACAATTCAAAACTACATAAACGAATTCAAGCACAAAAAAGAGTTAAAATCCACAAATATTTATCAAAATACCATATCTATCAAACCCTGAGAAAAATTACTCCATGATCATGGAGGAAGTCATCACAATTATAATTGAAGAATAAGAAAGCATCAACCTAAATTTACAATCCAAACCCTCATATTGAATTGATGGAAAGATAAGGGAATCCCGTGTCTTGTAGCCTCCAATGCTCTTCCAAAGGTTGCAAGGTCAAAAGTCCCTTAAAAAATATCTTTTTGGTGTATTTATACCTTGTAGGAGTGGGCCCAGGTAAAATTACCTTTTCCAAGTTGAAATAGGAAAAATACTCTGAGAAAATTACACAAGCGTGTCGCGCCATGAACCGCCTCACGTGGGGCGCTAGTGGTAAGGTAAAGAGAACAGGTTCTGACGAGCAGCAGCAGAAATACACTGTCGTGCTGCCCCATTGATAGTTGGTATTTTACCAACTTATCTTGTCTTTAAGCTTAAATTTTTGCTATGTTTGAGTGATAAAATCATGTGTTTAATGTCATTTACTTTTATTTTTATAGGTTCTATGTGATTTAGAAGTGATCATGAATAAACCAAGTGAAAATGAGTCAAAAAGAAGTTGAAAAGAAGAAAATCTGGAAAATGGCCTCAGATGTCGCAATTGCGACATAAATGTGGGAAATGCGAAGATAGCAGCAATCACAATTGCGATTAACACATTGCAAATGCAAAATCAACCCAGTCAAGAAGTGTTCGCAAATGCAATAAAAAGGTCGCAAATGCGAAGTCAAACCAGACAGTCACCCTTCGCAAATGGCAAGTCTTTGAGTGTAAACTCACTCATATTTGTTAAATTGTGAAATACATTGGATCGTTATTTGAGTGTAATTCCCAATGCATCCATGCTTGTAGCCATTGATCATTTTACTTGCTTTCTAGGTTAGTTTTTATTTTCGCATTTAGTTATAAATATTCTCAAAAAGATTCTAAGTGTTTGGCTTAGTATAATACGTGATAATTCTCTTACACGCCTAATCGCCTACATATTGTTCTCTATGGGATTCGACCCCGACTCATAGTTGGGTAGATTAGCATGAGACCGAGTCCATTTACTTTTTAGTAGTAGATTTGGACATCATAATTATTGGCACCATTGCCGGGGAACAATTTGGCGTGTTTAGTTTGTTTGAGAAGTAAGCATAAATGCTTTGGTCCAAACTTGTGAATATTTATGTATTTATTTTCTTATCTTTGTTTATCTGCTTATTTGTTTTCTTAGTTGTTGAAAAATGGCATCATATAATGAAAATTTGTCGGATAGTAGTTGTTCATACTTTGATAACCCTTGTCCTTATTGTGGGGGACCACACTTGATAACTAGGGATTCTAGCCTATTTTATGCTTCTTTTTTGCTTAGGTTTTGGATTAAAAGTGTGTACAAGTACTCCCGAAAGCTAACTTATTGTGCTTGTTTGCAATGTTTGGTAAAAAAAGATACAAGGAAGTCATAACCAACTCAAAAAGGAGTGAAACCTGCACAAGTTCAAAGTTGAGTCACAAGGGGTGCTGACAACGGAGAAATAGACGCGTACGTGGAGGATCCACCGCTGAGGCGGTCTTAACTACGCTCTCAGTGGTGGCAAGGTTTAGAGAGCCATATTCTGAAGCTTAACAAGTATCACTGCCGGCGGTGAAATTGCGCGGCAGCGGTGTCTCTAACGCGGCCGCGGTCAAGTTATCGCCCTCAGCGGAAGAGAGAATCAAAGAAGCAAGTCCTGAGCTCAAATTGAAGACCGCGGTCCGCGCTCATATTTCGCGGCCATGGTTGGAGGAGCGCTAAGGTGGTAGTTTTTCCTCTCCCATCTGACTCAAGTTCAGAACCAGCTAAAAAGAGAAGAACAACGGTCCGCGCTTGCTTTTGTGCGGCCGCGGTAGTCTAAGCATTGAGGTAGTCCATTTTCCGCTGTCTGCAGAATCCTCCTAGGGGAAATTTTGTCCGAAACATTTAGCTGTGTATCAATAGTTCTTTTTCAGATTTTTAGGTCATCTGTTGTAAGCAGAACACACGAATATTAACTTTTTGTTATTTTGAGTAATTTTAGAGCTTGGTTAACCATTAATCTTACATTCTTCTCGTGTAATTACTTTTTATGGGTTATATTTCATCTAAATCTTTATTTTCCTCTTTGATTATGAGAAGTTAAACCCATTATCTAGGGTTGTGGCTCAACCCTAATGTGAGTATTTAATGTGTCTTCAATTTTAGGGCTTAAATATTTATGGGTGAATGATATTGGCTTGATTTATGCTTTAAATGTTAAATTGGCAGTTGCAAATACTGATTTGTGCCTTTTGACTTAGGCTCTTCTTGAGAAAGAGAGACTAAGTCTAGGAAATCCATGCCAACAAGGAATTGGGGTGCATTCAAGAGATTGAAAGCCCCAATTAAAGGGTTAAACCTAAAGATAGTAATACCCGACTTGAGCCAAATTTGCTTGCATTGTTTGACAGCCAATTGGGCTTGAGAAAGTCAATTAGAGCAAAGTCACTCAAACTATCGAGAGGTATAGAGTATGTAGTTATGTGCAATGGCTATATCATGATCCCAATTATAACAAGTATACCCTAAGTTTTAGACCCCGTTAGATACCCACCTAGGTGTAAGTCACTTCCTTAGTGCCTTTATACCAATTAAGAAAACCTTACAAAAATATCATACTTAGCTTATTTTCCTGCATCATTAGTATTAAGGTAGATAGTAAACAAACATAGTATGATTGGAAGTGAAATTAAGAACAATGCACAGTGCTAGATTAGATAGGAACCCAATTCTAAACCTATCTTAGCTCTCTGTGGATTCGATCCCGACCTTTCGGGTAAAAGCTTCATCGATGTCTCATGCCACTCTATAGTGGTATAGGGTTGGAGCCGATCACTTTTTGTCGCCGTTGCTGGGGAGCTAAACGGTTTTGGCTATCTATCTGACTAGTTTTGTGTCTTGTTTTTCTTTCCTTCTGTGTTACTAACTTGTGTATGTCATCAATTTAGGTCCAAAATGGCAAACAATGATCCTCTTGGAAGTGTTCTCCTAGGGGAGGAGGTAGATGATAATGGTGAAGATGAGGTGCCTCTAGTACCTCAAGGTCAAAGAAGAGGCCGCTAAGCCAATGACAATGTTCCAGACCCTCCCCCACCTCCTCCAAGAGTCGCTCCTCAAGTGCTTCCAAATGAAGGATACGCAAGTGCAATTGTCCCACCCCGGATCCGGGTGGACAATTTCCAAATTACAAATGTGATGTTGACTTTATTGGAGCAACGAAGGTACTTCACAGGTGCTCCTCATCAGAATGCATATAAACATCTTAAAGGCTTTGTGGATACCTGCTGGGGAAGCAAACATACTGATGTGTCGGAGGATGCATTGAGGTTGAGATTGTTCCCTTTTTCAATTAGAGGGAAAACTTTGGACTGGCTCGAAATACTTCCCAACCATTCCATCACTACGTGTGATGAGTTGGCGGACAAGTTTATAGCTAAGTTTTTCTCGTCGGGGCATATGACAACTTTGAGAGATGAGATTTTGGCCTTCAAACAAGAACCTAATGAACCACTTCATGAGATCTGGGAGAGATATCGGACAATGGTAAAAGAATGTCCGAACAATGACATGATCGAAGGAATGATCCAACAGACATTCTACCGTGGCATTAACACGACCAGTTAGAGTGTAGTGAACCAGCTAGCAGGGGAAAATTTTATGAACACACCTTATGCTGAGGCGTGTGAGATATTGGATGAGATGGCATATACTTCCTCAACTTGGCAAAGTCGAGCTAATGTGCCACAAGGTGATCTTACTATCATTCACCTATACAAAGAGCTCCACGACCATGGCCAGGCAATAGCAGAGTTAACTACAACAATTAACCAGTGGGCAAAAGCTTAATTGCAACAAGTTCAAGCACCGAGACAAGTAAATGCTATGGAAGGTGTCAACATGTTGGTCAACAAGAGGTGACAAAGAGGTCAACAAGGTCAAGGTAGTCCAGATCAATATGAGCAGGGTAGTGGTGGTTTCAACCAAGATGATGGGTATGATGAGCAAGGTGAAGAAGTGAAGTACGTGAACAATTATCAAGGACAAGAGGCGGTGCTCCTAACCAACAACAACAGTGGAGATCCCAAGGAAATTGAGGGAATCAAAATTAACAAGGAAATGGCAACTGGGGGAACAACAATCAGAATTGGGGCAACTAGAACAACCAGGGAAATTGGAGTGGCAACAACAACAATTGGGGAGGAAACAACAACTAAGGGGGTTGGAATAATGGCAATCAAGGGAATCGGGGGCAAGGCTTTCAAAGACCTCCGATGTATCAACAACCAAACAACCCGCCTCCATTTCCGTCCCAAGGTCCTAGCTCATCAAACAATGAGGTGTGAAGGATCGAGATGATGTTTGAACAAATGATGAAAAAAAATACCAACTCTAATGCCCAGTTAACATCCCATAATACTTCAATCCGAAACTTAGAGGTTTAACTTGGCCATATTTCGCAATCTTTGAATACTCGCCCTAAGGGGGCTCTACCTAGAGATACGGTAGTAAACCCGAAGGTTGGGAACAATACTGGGCATGCAATGGCGGTGATTACTAGAAACGATCGAGGTGGTGAAATAAAGACCTCCAAGCAAAAGAAAGTTGTGAGTGATGAGGTTGAAGTACAAGATGATGATGTTCCTATAGTTGATGAGCAAGTGAGTGAAGAGAATTTGAATGCGGAAGTGAGAATTGATATTCATGATAATGAGGTGGAGACTCAAGATGACGTGAACCTATCTAGGGAACACGTAATAGACATACCGGAAATGGTAGTGCCCAAGGCTAAGGCTCCCTTGCCAAGTCCTCCTCCACCTTACCCTTAAAGAACTGTGAAGCAAAAGAATGAAAACCAATTTAAGAAGTTTATTGAGATGAAGAAAAGTTTGTCGATCAATGTTCCTTTGGTGGAAGCTCTTGAGCAAATGTCCGGTTACACCAAGTTTATGCAAGACTTGGTGACTAAAAAGAGATCCATGAATTGTGAGACCATCAAAATGACTCATCAAGTAAGTGCAATTGTGCACTCGATAGCTCCAAAGCTTGAAGATCCCGACGCTTTCACCATTCCATGTATCATTGGGAGTGCGGACTTTACAAAGGCATTGTGTGATTTTGGAGCAAGTATCAATTTGATGCCTTACTCCGTGTTCAAAACTTTGGGTATTACTCAACCGAGAGCAACTTCAATGAGATTGCAAATGGCGGATAGAACAATGAAGAGGCCGCTTAGTATTATTGATGATATACTTGTTCGGGTGGACAAGTTTATTTTGCCTGCTGACTTTGTGATTTTGGACTGCAAAGTCGACTATGAGGTGTCGATAATATTGGGAAGACCTTTCCTTGCAATATGGAAGGCATTGGTTGACGTGGAAGAAGGGGAGCTCACCTTTCAGGTGGGTGACGAAAAATTTATCTTTCATGTATGCAAATCAATGAAGCAGCTGAATAGTACTGAAGTGTGCTATTTTGTGGATCTTGTCACGGAGGTGATAGTTGATGATACTAGTGCCACGATCAATGTGAAAGATCCTTTGGAAGAGGTATTGTTGAACCTTGATGTGAATTAGGATGAAGGTCGGGTGGAGTATGTCAATGCTTTGCACGGAATGAGCTCTTATTCTTATGAGCCCCGTAAGCTCTCTTTGGATCATAAGAACAGAAAGACTCCGCCAACAAAGCCCTCAATTGAGGAACTTCCCATTTTGGAGTTGAAGCCTTTGCCTTCACACCTCAGGTATGAATTCTTGGGCCCTAGTTCAACTTTACCTATTATTCTTTCATCTTGTCTTACTAACGTGTAGGTAGATGCAACACTGAAGGTGCTCCAAAGAAAGAAAAAGGCAATTGGATAGACTCTAGCTGATATTCGGGGAATAAGCCCTGCCTTTTGCATGCACACAATTATACTTGAAGATGATGCCAAGCCCTCTGTGGAACATCAAATGAGGTTGAACAAGGCTATGTAAGAGGTTGTCAAAAAGGAGGTGATCAAGTGGTTAGATGCAGGGGTTGTGTACCCCATCTCAGATAGTTCTTGGACTTTGCCGGTACAATGTGTGCCGAAGAAGGGTGGTATGACTGTGGTTACCAATGAAATGAGTTGATTCCCACTAGGACTGTCACCGGATGGAGGGTGTGCATGGACTACCGCAAGCTAAATAAAGTGACCCGCAAAGTTCATTTTTCGTTGCCCTTTCATGACCAAATGCTAGATAGACTTACTGGGCGTGCCTTCTACTCTTTCTTGAATGGGTACTCAGATTACAACCAGATTTTGATTGCTCCAGAAGATCAGGAGAAAACCACTTTCACGTGTCCGTATGGCACCTTTGCATTTTCTAGGATGCCATTTGGTTTGTGTAATGCACCGGCTACCTTTCAACGATGTATGATGGCTATATTTACCGACATGGTGGATGACTTCTTAGAAGTGTTCATGGATGATTTCAATGTTGTGGGTGACTCCTTTGATGAGTGTTTGAAGAATCTTGACAAAGTGCTAGTCGGGTGTGAAGAGACAAATCTTGTGCTTGACCGGGAAAAATGTCACTTTATAGTCGAGGAGGGCATTTTCCTAAGCCATAAGATCTCAAAGAACGGAATAGAGGTGGACAAGGCTAAAATTGAAGTGATTTCAAAGATTCCTCCTCCTACTTCAGTCAAGGGGGTTAAGAGTTTTCTTGGGCACGCGGGGTTCTACCGAAGATTCATCAAAGACTTTTCAAAGGTAGTGAATCCTTTGTGCAAGTTATTGGAAAAGGATGCCAAGTTCGTGTTTAATGATGAATTCATGAAGGCTTTTGAACTTCTCAAGTACAAATTGACAACCACTCCCATTATTACTGCACCCAATTGGAGCTTACCTTTTGAGCTCATGTTTGATGCAAGTAATGTTGCGGTAGGAGCGGTCTTGGGTCAAAAGGTCAAAAAGATGTTTCACTCAGTGTATTATGCAAGCAAAACAATTAATGATGCTCAAGTGAATTACATAGTGACGGAAAAAGAGTTGTTAGCAATTGTGTTTGCAGTGGAGAAGTTTAGGCCTTATCTCATGGGTGCTAAGTTGATAGTTCATACTGACCATGCAGCACTCTGCTACATGATGACAAAGAAGGATTCTAAGGCTCAGTTGATGAGATAGGTTCTATTGCTTCAAGAGTTTGACCTTGATATTGTTGATCGAAAAGGGAGTGAAAACCAAGTGGTGGACCACTTATCCCTCTTAGAGGAGGAAGGGATGCTTCGTGATGGCCTCGAAATCAATGATTCATTCCATGATGAGCAACCCCTCTCTGTATCTATGAATATCATGCCTTGGTTCGCGGATGTTGCCAACTTTCTTGTGATTGATGTTGTTCCGTGTGAGTTCTCTTCTAACCAAAGGAAGAAGTTTAAATGGGATAGATTGGACTTCTACTGGGATGAGCCTTATTTGTTTAAAATTTGTAATGATGGTGTGATCCAAAGATGTGTTCCAGAAGAAGAGCAAATGAGTATTCTGGATGCTTGTCATTCCTCCCCCTACGGTGGTCATCATGGTGGGGCGAGGACAGCTTCAAAGGTACTTAGCTGTGGTTTTTATTGGCCTACATTGTACAAGGATGCGGGTGAGCTTGTGAAGAGATGTGATGAGTTTCAGAGAGCAGGTAGAATTTCAAAGAAGGATGAAATGCCTCTCACTACTATTCTTGAGGTTGACATATTTGATGTGTGGGGCATTGACTTCATAGGACCTTTTGTGAGCTCATGTGGCAACATATACATTCTGGTGGCCGTTTATTATTTTTCTAAATGGGTTGAGCCTGTGGCTTTAGCCAACAACGAGGCCCAGAGTATGGTGGCTTTTCTATAGAAGAATATCTTTACTTGGTTTGGCACTCCTAGAGCAATCATCAGTGATGGGGGGTACTCATTTCTGCAATAAGGCATTTGACAATTTTCTTGCAAAGTATGGTGTCAATCACAAGGTTTCAACCCCTTACCATCCTCAGGCTAGTGGGCAAGTTGAAGTCTCCAATAGGGAGATTAAGAGCATATTGTCAAAGTATATCAATGAAAATAAGACTGATTGGTCAAAGAAACTGGATGATGCTTTGTGGGCTTACAGGATTGCTTACAAGACTCTGATTGGTATGCCTCCGTACCGGTTGGTGTTTGGGAAAGCTTGCCATCTCCCGGTTGAGTTAGAGCACAAGGCCATGTGGGCTTTGAGAAAGTTAAATCTTGAATAGGATGTTGCAGCAAATCTCCGGGTGGAGTAACTCAATGAGCTTGATGAGTTCCGATTTCATGCAATTCCAACTCATCCTTATATAAGGACAAGATGAAGTACTTACATGACAAGTATGCGTGTAGAAAGGAATTCAAGGAAGATGACTTGGTTCTCTTATTTAACTCCCGGTTATGACTGTTCCCGGGAAAGCTCAAGTCAAAATGGAGTAGACCTTTTGAAGTGGTGCTTGTAACTCTGTTTGGTGCTCTTGATTTCAAAAACAAATGGTGAAATCTTTAGAGTTAATAGGAACAGAGTGAAGCACTATCTTGGCAAGTTTGATGACAGCCACGTGGTGGCAATGATTCATCTCAAATGATTGATGGTAACTTGCGTCATGCCGCGACGTTAAATCAGGCGCTTCTTGGGAGGCAACCCATGTGTTTTTCTTCTTTTTGATTTTCTTCTTAGTGTAGGCTCTGTTTTGAACTAACTGATTGTGAGATATGTGTAGGAATGTTTGACGCAGTGCAGGACTAAGCTGAAAAAATTGTGCAACAGTCTGAAATTGGACCGCTGACAGTGCTCCATTTTTTGCGGTCTGCGGTGGCCTTATCGCATAGGTGTAATTTGGTGGCGGACGCGAGATTGAAAAGTCCAAAATGAGACTTCTCTGAAGTTTCATCCGCGTTCGCGGTGCTATTTTTTGCTGAGAGTGGTGTCTTTCTGCGGCAACGTATCATTTTCCGCTCTCAGTGGTTGTTTCAATCAAGCAGGCCTTCTGTTCGTCGGTAGTACGGACCGCGGTGATTTTCCGCAGTCGCGCTAGGTAAGTGTTGTGGGTCCCAGGGTATTTTCTATAAATAGGAGATCATGAAGTCTTTTACCCTCTTCGATCCTTTGATTCTCAAACTAAAATTTTCACTGTTTATTTGAGCCCCAATCTGCATAAGCACAATTAAAGTCCATTTTTCATCACTCATTACACATCTGGTAATTTCACTCCTTCATTAATCCCTAATTTTGTACTTGTTTTTCTTTTAATTATTAGTTTTTACTTCATCTTCTTCTTTTCTTTTAATTTTAACTTAGGGTTCATTAGTATTAGTTAAATTAGGCTTAAAATAGTTAGGATTGATTAATGAATACCTAGTGGGGTTAACAATGTAGATGCTATCCGCTAAATGCATGAAAAATTGAAACCCTAGGATTACTCAGACCGTTTTTGAATACTGCGGCTATGGAAGTTTTTCCATGGTCAGTGTTCATGTTTGAGTTTGAAAGTCTTGATGACCGCGGTCAGCGGTGACAAATTCTGCTGATAGCGGTACAACTACCACGACCGCGCTTCTTTTCTCGCGGTCAGCGGTGCTTAGGTTCAGAGAAGCAAATAGCATGGGTCCGCGACCACGGTTAATATTCCGCGGACAGCGGTGCCACCTCCATGGCTGCGCCCAATATTCCACGCTCAGTGATAGCATAGAATTAGAGGGTGGGTAGTCTGATCCTTACACCTCTGCAACCGCATTGTATTTTCAGCGGTCAGCGGTGATCACTCCGCGGTCGCATTTCATTATCCGTTGTCAGCGATCTACAACCTTTTCAAGCACTGTCAACTGTTCTTTTGCTTTTCTTCACTGCCTCTTCTAGCACCAGTACTAACAATTTGCCACTGGTTATGTTTGTAGATAATGGTTAAATCTAGAGGTGGCGGTGAGAAACAAAAGGGGAAAGCAGAGTCCTCCCGGGGTAGGGGATGAGGACAAATTAAGTTAACCCAGCAATATAAAAATCAATTGGGCAAATGAGGAAAAACATTAGAGCTGCAGCTAGAGCTACATCCCACTTCGAGGGAAGTGACTATGTCTCCTCCAGGGAGGCCTTAGAGGGTGACTCGGTGCCCACATGTACCAGCATTTTCGGGGAGATTTCATTTTACAGAGGAGCCTACACCCCCAGCATGTCCTACTTCTCCTGCTGCTTCTGAGTCGTCTGATGGCTTAGCAGAGAGTAGTGAGTCCTCAGTTTCAGCCTCACCTATAGCTTCGTCACCGGCACAGGATCCCATAGATGTAGATACCGAGGAACCGAATGACTGGAGAGGAGGTGATACCCAAACCGGAGGTATGGCGACAGAGGTTTGCCAGTGAGCTGGCATATCACAAATTCAGAGAGTGGTGGCCTCAAAAGTCACTCATACATGAGCGTCAGTTCATAGAGCGAGATCTTCTACCATA
The DNA here is from genome assembly GCF_000393655.2 of Nicotiana sylvestris. NCBI lineage: Eukaryota > Viridiplantae > Streptophyta > Magnoliopsida > Solanales > Solanaceae > Nicotiana > Nicotiana sylvestris. Next base: position 134,441,410 of record NC_091062.1, on the reverse strand, counting down.
CAATCCCAATGTGAAACAACACTTCAATGAAAGAGTGGGGTGAGAGTACTTCACTAGCAAGGTGCCGGATGCTAATGAGCACCTAGTCAAGGAATTCTACGCCAATGCCTCTCACATCAAAAAGGGAACATTTGTGACTAAGGTGCGGAGCCTAAAGGTCAACTTTGACGGAAAGACTCTGAATGATTATCTAGGATTCAATGATGAAGATGAGTGGTTGTACTTAGAGAATGTGGCTATGGACGAGGCAGCCCCCCCGTGGTTGGCATCACTACTGGTTCTCACGAATACTACTCCAGCTTGATTGGCAGCGGGGATTCCTATCTACAGGAACACCCTCAAATTCGAGGCAAAAGGTTGGGAGATATTTGTGTGCAGCAAACTAGACCCCACTACTCATGACAGTGACATGCCGGTTTCCCGGGTGATTGTAGTGGCAGCTATATGGCGGGATTCCCGATCAATGTCGGGAACATCATGTCTAGGGTGATCACCAGAGTGGTCAACGAGGGTGATATATCCTACCCCTTTCCGAACTTCCTCACCATGTACTTGGAAGATCAGGAGGTAGAGAAAAAGGATTACGATATCAAGGTGAAGACCAAGAAGCCCTTCTTATGGTACAGACTTTAGGGTCCCGACAACACAAAATCCAAAGGCAAATCTACTACTTCTACTGGTCAGTCTGAAGAGCCAGCAGTGGTAGTCACTACTTCACAGCCTCCCACTGCCATACCGGATCCTACCTCCAGACCATCTACTTCCATGCCGTGCTCAGTGACCTCCTCCTCAGCATACCCGTTGACTGCTCATAGGTTAAACCAAACACTCTTCAACATCGACAATTGGATGCAGGCAGCAACTTTTAAGCTGTCTATGCTATCCATTTCAATGGCAGCCCAGTCAGTTCCCGTACAGCCCCAGGTACCAGCTTCAGTGGAGGAGTCCCTTAAGGAGCTTCTGGACAACCAGAAGAAGCTCCTGGACAACCAAAAGCTTATTGTGAGCCCGTGATTTTTGCCTCACAAGAACTACTCCGAAAGAAATCACAAATAATTTTTCTTTGTATGCAATTTTTAGAATTTATGTGGTATTTTTGGATAATTATTTGTGTTTTATCTGTAATTGTTTACTTTGTTATAGTTAAATGAAAAAAAATACATATTGCATGCATATCTAGGATTTAATTATGAATTTAAGAATTAATTAAACCGTCATTTAACTATAAAAAAAAAAATCACAAAAGATATGCATTTATCCTATTTTTGCCATTTAAATACGTCATGGTGTGATTAAAGTTTTGTCTTGTGTGTTAATGTTTGTTAAGGGATAATTAATATTTTTGTAAGGGTAATTTTTGATTTTTATAATTATAATTAGGACTTTAATAATTAGGAATTAAAGGAAAATAGGAAGGAGAATTTGGGCTGGGCCGTTTTTATTTGACAAAAATCAGGCCCAAAATGTGTAATGACCCAGTCCAGGACCAGGTCTCTCAGCTGTCTCCCAAACGACGTCGTTTGGATTCTTTCAATCTGGACCATTGATCGGTCAGATCCAACGGTCTAGTTCAGATCTTCAACTAAATGAAACGACGTCGTATGATGGGATTCAATCAAGGTCGTCTTTTCCTTTTAATCCAACGGACGAGATCAGACCACCCCTCCCCTATATAAGCCCCAAATCCTTACCCCACCCCCAAACCAAACACCCCCTCCCTCTCCTGTTCATCATCGTCCTTGAGACGATACCCCAAACCCTAGCCGCCCTAACTCCCCCTCGCCTGAAACCCGGTGGCAACGACGCCGCCGGTCACCACCTTAACACCCCTGAACCCCCTGACCATCCTCTATCCGAATCTGGTAACCACTGAGCTCGAATCTTCCTGGAGTTTCTCGAATCTTCATTTGAAGATTCGAGCCAAACTCAGATCCAAACCAACCAGTCCCTAATTAACACCATAGTACCCCCTAAACGCCCTTGTTACAGATCTGTTAGTTGTTCACCTCGAATCACCCTACATCGTCTCGAATCTTTAATCGAAGATTCGAGCATAACTTAAACGTACCCTAATGCACCCCAAACCCACACCAGTCACTCTCCTAACCTCACTTGTAACCAAACCAAACTTGGTTTGGTTCGAATCTGACCAGAAACGGTTGAACCCTAAATCTGAGAAAAAGTGAAACCCTAAAATTCCAAATCATGGATTTTGTCTGATTAAATGAAGGTTTGGGGTCTAATGGACCTTAATCAAAGTATTCTCAAATTAGAATACTTCGATTCAGGTCCGTTCGACCTCAATAAGGTTCAAATCAATTCAAGGTTAGGACATATTTTGGGTTTGAAGATTCAGAGGTATTTTCCCTATTTTTCTCTTGTATCTTATGCGTGTATTGTTGCCTGTTTCAGTAATCTGTGTAATTTTCCTATCTTTTTATTTGATTCTATCTCATATCCACTTATAGCATTGTTTCTGTTTGTTTTGATTGTTTACAATGTGTGTAATCGACTCGATTAAGTTCGTCGATTAGTTGTTTTATAAATTCCTATTTCTGTTAATGCTGATTGAAACAACCTGTTTATCTATTTATAGACTGATTGTTGACAATTATTGTAGATAATCAGTTGATTAGTACTCGTCAATTAAATCGTTTTTGTTTGTAAATCAATAAGTTCGTCAAATGGATGTTGTGTATGTTGATCTCTAGGCAATTAGTTTCAGGGCATTGTCAATATGCTGACAATGTTCATGCATTTATGTTGATCTTAGTTCAATTTTCAATTTCAGTTTAAAGGGTTCTGCTGAGTTCTGTGAGGTGTTAATATGTTTTTATTCAAGTTCAGTCTGAATTCAGCCTTTGTCAATTAGTTATTAGACATTTGGTATGCTGGATCGATCATAGCCATTGCAGTTCCCTGTTTGGCAAAATCTGTGAGGATAGAATGGCTGTTTGATTTATTTTAGGAATTGGTTGTTAGCTGTTAGGCAGATTAGTTTAGATAAATGTTAAGTGTGGGCAGTTTGGTCTAGGGTAGTAATAGTAAAGGAATTTCAGGGGTGTTTGGGGAATAAAACAGTTAGTGTGATACTTTATTGCTAGTGCTTTATCAGGGGGGTATTAATTAATCCTAATGGAAAACCAAAGAAAGTGGAAGGGGCTGAAATCAAGGGAAAAAGGTATCCTTAGTGTTTTGATTAATTGAAAATCCAGACTTAGTGTTATTTGAGTGGAAAATTCTGATTTTAAAAGGAGAAAAGGGGCCGGGCAGCACAAAAAGGAAGAGGCAAACTTGTATAAAGAGGGGGTGTTGGGACTGATTGCAAGACAGACAGAGAGAGAGATATACATACAGAAAGGATCTAAAAAGAGCTGAAAAATCAGTAGAGAGGACAGAAGAGAATATAGACAGAACAGATAGAGAGGACAGAAGAAAAAGAAGAGAAAACAGTTAGAGAGGAGAGACAGAATATACACACAGAGAAAAAAAAAGAGATAAAAAATTAGAAACAGTAAAAACAGAATTTTACATTAGAAGCTAGTGTTAAGGTTGATTTTTGGAGATTGAGAGTTTCAGTTTTTCTCTCCTAAGCTTTTAAAAAATCAGAAATATTGTTTTCCCTGAATTTGTCCGGGTTTGTTTGTTGATACTGTTTGGTTTAAATCTGAAATTTCCTAAGATTCCTGCTACTCTGCGTCTGGGTTTCACGGGTCTTGCTGTTTTTGCTCAAATCTGCTGAATCATTGGCATTTTTCTGCTGTTGGGTTTCTGTTGCTGCTATTGCTGAAGTATTACCTCTTTTACCCTTATTTCCAGGTACATATCTGTAGACTCATGTCATGAAAAGCTTCAACATTGCAAGTAAATGAAGTTTGGAATTGCAATTATGTCCTCTACTCATTTAAATCTATTAGTTAAGTTTCAGTTTTGTTTTAGTTGGTTAATATAGTATTATACTTGACATGATAAACTATTAGCCAATTGGCCTTTTGAAGTAGTATAAATTCTGCGGTAATCTTATTTATTTTGAAGTTTAGTGATGACATTTATTTTTGTCAAGATAGGGAACATGGCAGAAAGCTGGCCATTAATTAAATCTTGTGATATGGTTGGCTAAGTATAGGATAGTATGGAAATATCGAGAAACTACATTACTAGCATATCTCGTCAAATATCCGATTTTTGTTTAAAGCTAGATGGTGTAAGTTGTATTTTGTTCGTATATGGCGTGATAACGGTTATGTGTATAACCATAGGTGAGAGGTGAATTGATATAATCCGTTACGTTTACGATGTTGGAGTATTACGAATGGTTCAGATGTATAACTACGTTACATGTAATGTCATTTTATTAAATCAATTTGTAGATTAGTTTTTTTTTAATAACAAATTGCCCATTTATTTTAGGAATGCGATCAATTCATTTCTTAAAAATAGTATATAAAATAATGTCAAATTTTTTATAAAGTGTAGATTTAGTATTTGTAAATAGCTTGCATAAGCCGAAATAAAGAAAATTGGTTTAATTTTATCTATCCCAAATTCAATCATTGTAAGCAAATTAACCAAATAATTTGACCTTTGGACTAAAAACTAGTTGTGTAGAAGAAGGTCGGATTTATAAATACTAAAATGCAACATTTAAGTCAAAGATATACAAAACAGAGTTCGCTCCGAATAGAATAATGGAAATTCTTCGAAAACTATTAGTTTGCTTATCAATTAAATTTTTCCTAGTTTTTTACACGTAATTCGCTTTTGGTAAGTTTTCAAACATATACACTTAGTCTTAAGCTTAGGAAAATGATAAATAACTTGTGCATATAATTATCAAGTATTAAAAAATACATAAGCAAAAATACGAATACCGTATTCATGATAAAAATGGTAGTTTTAGTTGCGCGTTATTTATTATTTTTTTATCTCATTAATTCTTTTAATTCGAATAGTTTCGAGGTATATAATTCACACGTTTAAAATATAATCTGTGGTCAACACCTAATAAATTTTGGTTTTTTAAAGAAATCTCGAGACATTCCATTTGGTGATTTCCAATGGTTTTCATATTTAAAAATAAATGGACGTAATAAATAGTTGTAGAAAATTTATATTAACATCAAAAAATATTTTATGTAATTGGGGACACGTTCGCGTGACATGATTACATTTCTAAAGACAATTCGGAGTATGCGTTAGCGCAACTTCGAGCAAACTTTCTTAATAAAAGGGGTTTTTCGGAGGATATTTAAATTAAATTAGTTTCATATAACCCGAGATGTGCATTCACTATTTAATCATACAAGAGTAATGAATGTTCGTAATTTTATTTTAAGCACAATTTCGAACATAATTTTTTTTATAATAAAAAATACAAAAAATATTATCAATCTTATTGTGTACACGTATGCGTGACACGATTCTTTGTATTTATAAAAAATATATAATGCGAATATACGTACGCGTGATTCGTTTCAAGGAAGGTTTATAATTGTAAACAATCTAACCAAAAGCGGTAACAAAATCATGCAACAAGAAATTAGGTATTTATTAAATCGAGATAATTAGGCCAAGTATAAAAATGGTTAAGCGACCGTGCTAGAACCACGGAATTCGGGAATGCCTAACACCTTCTCCCGAATTAACAGAATTCCTTACTCGGATTTCTGGTTCGCAGAATGACAAACAGAGTCATATTTTCCTCGATTCGGGATTAAAACCGGTGACTTGGGACACCCTAAATCTCCCAAGTGGCGACTCTGAAATAAATAAACAAATCCCGTTTCGATTGTCCTTTAATTGGAAAAACTCCTATGCCTCTCGCGGGGGCGGAAGAAGGAGGTGTGACAGCTCTGGCGACTCTGCTAGGGAATTTACCCAGAATCTCTGGTTCAAGGTTCAAGAATTCGAGCTTAAAATAACTGTTATAGTTGGCTTTATTTATTATCTGATTTTTACATGTTTATGCTTAATGTGCTAAATGTTGCTTTTTACCGCTTTAATATTATCTGAATTGTGTATATAAAACTCTACGAAACCCCCTTCTTTCTGAGTCTTCTGAATTTATGGTGCACACGTGCGCGTGGCCCACCTTTCTGTTAAAGGTCATACCAAATAAGACGAAGTTGGGACAAGTAACTAGGCCGGGTAGACTTTCGTGCTCCCGGTACGTTGCCCCCACTTCGGCTCAAACTGTCCGTTTGGGTAAGCCAGGTCTAGAACAATCTGCCTCAGGTTTTTCACTTAGAATAACTCAGCCTCGTACCGGATCCCTAGTAGGAACGTCTATTTGCATCATGTACATTTGACCTTGGAGACTCAACACAGGGGTTGGGCCTGTCTAGGACAGGTGAACCCGAAATGAAAAGACCATCCTGATGCATCCTACTTGCTTCTTGTGCATTCATTTGCCTCGGATTTGCATGTTGACCAGCTTAATTGAAAAAAAAATCATTGTGAGAGCCGAGAAATAAAATGGGCTGTTTTAGAGAATTCCCAAAATAGTTTTACATTTTGAAAAAAAAATTTGCTAAATAAATAAAAAAAATGATTTTTCTTTTATGAGTGTCTGTTTTCAAAAGGAGTCTTGATTTTGTTAAAATTAATTGCAGATACAAAATGAGCACCACCCAAAACCCACCATTCGAAAATGCAGATGAGTTTCTATTTCGGCTTCAGATATGGTGGCATGAGTTAGGAGAAGATGGTCAGAAATGGGTCGTTAAGCATTTGGGAACTCTTACAGATATTATGAAAGTTAAACCACGTGATGATTTGATTGCGGCGTTAGTAACTTTTTGGGACCTCGTTCACAATGTCTTTCGTTTCTCTGATTTCGAGCTTACTCCTACATTAGAAGAGATAACTGGATATGCTGGTTTTGACGGAGATTTAAGAAATCAAAATCTAATATTCCCAAAGGCTCCCTAGGTGCATCGATTCTTTGGTCTTCTAAACATCACTAATCAAATCAGAAAAAGCAATTTGTCAACGGGTGTTGTTCTTTCAACTTCCTATATTCAAGGTTCAGAAAGCCGGACGGATTTGAAATTCAAGAAAAGGGCCTTACTAACAAACAGAACAAAGACACCTGGCAGATTCACCGACGCTTCCCTTTCATGGTGGCTTTTCTGGGAATCATGGTCTTCCCAAACAAAGAACGAACAATTGATATTCGCACAGCGAAAGTCGTACAGGTCCTCACTACTAAGGAAAATCACACCCTTGCCCCGATCATTCTCTCAGACATCTATCGGGCATTGACTTTATGTAAATCAGGGGCAAAGATCTTTGAAGGGTGCAAAATTTTGTTACAAATGTGGATGATTGAACATCTCCAACATCACCCCAAGTTCATGCAGTATGGTCCAAGCAATGATAATTTCATCGAGAGTTATGAAGAAAGAATAAAAGATTATAAGTCTCCAGAAGGGGTGGAAGCCTGGGTATCTCATCTAAGATCTTTAACGGCAAATCAAATTGAGTGGACTTTGGGATGGCTCCCGGTAAGGGAAGTGATACACATGTCAACCTTGAATAGTTATTTGCTGCTATTGGGATTGAGAAGCATCCAGCCATATGCGCCACAGAGAGTTTTAAGACAACTAGGGAGATACCAAGTGGTGCCTGATGATGAGGATTTGAGTATGCAAGTAATCGAGGTACACCCCGAAGCCACTCTTCCCGAAGCTTTAATTCAGACAGATGTGGAATGGATGTTGATACTTGAAAGATGATACTCAAGTTCCAGACACAACAAAGGGCGAGATAAATCCTGGATATGCAAGGTGATTTGAGAAACGATCCCGCGTGGATGATGCACCAGAACCCGATCAAAGAAGGCCAATAAAAAGACCCCATGTTCAAAACTTTAACGATAAAATACAAGAACGATTGATTTGGGGAGAAAAGGAAAAAGGATACAAAGCGACTATCCATGCCTTAAAGGAAAGTCTGAGGAACCTCAATTTGGAGAAAGACTTACAAGCACAAGAAACAGAAGGTAAAAAGAAGAGTCTGGCTTGTGAAAATAAAAATCTTCACGCTCAATTTCAAAAAATGAAGAAAGCTTCTGAAACACCAATGAGGAGTTGGAAAGATCAAAAAATCATCGCCAGTCTTTTGGAAAAAATGCAAGATTACGATTCCATTTTGGCAAAAACCGAAAAGGCGTTGGGCAAAGCTAAAGAAAGAATCATACAATTAAACGAGGAGGCCAGATCTAATAAGGAATGCCAAGTAATGCAATCCGAAGAAGACAGGGCACAATTCAAGAAAGAGAAAGACCATTGGATGCATTCAGAAGCTCAACTCCATGCACAATTGGAAGAAGCGAGAAGGTACAATAGAGAACATCAACACGCAGACATTGACAGAAAAAGATCACAGGCGAGACTCGATCAGGCCAGACTCCGAGCTCAATTAGAGTCAGCTTTAGATCGCGAAGACCGTATCAGAGATATAGCCACCACTCGCCAATAGCAACTGCAAAACCAAGACCAACGTCTCCAAGATTTCATGGCACAAATCCATGATTTAGCGGTTTACACCTCTCAAAGTTATGTGAACTGCCAAGGGATGGATTATGAAATGTTTATAGAGAATGCACCTATTTTTGCCCGTCATCTGGCAATGGAGTTAGAAAGAATGTATCGCACGCTAGGAGGTCAGCCGGGTCAAGCCCCACAGTGAGCAGATGATCCAATGATTGAAAACAAAAGTGGGAAGCAGAGCATGTTCAGAGTTGTTAAGAGTTATGTCTTTTGTTTGATTTGGGTTTGTGTCGAGTTTTAAACCATTTTCTTATAATGTTTTCCAAATGTAATGTCTGTTCCATCTTTGTATTATTTCAAGAATAAATAAAAGTGTTGACAATTGCTTTACGGCCGGAACTACGCACGGTCTGATTCATGCGGGGTCATGCTACGTAGGCAATCTCTATAAGATTCGACCACAATCATAAAAAGGAATAAAATAAAGAGTGAGTGACAATAAAAAGAAAGGTCAAGAAAAGCTGGGATGACACAAGCAGCCGAGCAAATGCATGATAGAAAAGGGTTATTTGTCTAGGAACATTGCATCTCAACGTGTAATTATATATATGTTAAACTCTCAAAACTAACAAGTTTGCTCATTTCCAGAATTCAAGCAGTTAGTTTTTCTAAGAGTATACTGGCATATTATCATTATCACACCAGATCAAAAGGACCGATACCCGAAAGCATGTCTATCCCGGATGTCGACATTAAGATAGAGGAGATGGACGTCGGTAAAATGAAAGAAGAGATGCTTAAACTTAAGCAACAAATGACTGAGATGTATCGAGCTTGGTCCATAGGGCAATCACCCCCATCTTACCCAACTAACCCTGCCTCCACCCCATCACTAGCCCAAACTCAGGATAGTCCTACCACTGAACTATCCCCGAGTTTCCCATCTACCAGCACTACTGAGGCACCACCTCTCATACACCGCAGTCTCCACCTCCTAAACCAGTTCCATACCCTCCTCCACCAGTAACTCCTGTCTTCGTGGCACCTCCCCCAGCTATATTCCACAAATCTCCTAGTGAGTCTATATTCCAGGCCCAGGACAACAATACTACCCCCCGGAGCCCACTTTCAAAGCCTCCAAAATCCATTCATTTACTCCCCATTTTGACCTCCCAACAGAAATTGACAAGCCAGTCAAAAATACCGAACAAGAAGAGATGTTCAGGAAGGTCAAAAGCTTAGAACAATCATTCCGAGACATGCGAGGGTTAGGAGGGAAGGTCAGTATGGCCTACAAGGACTTATGTTTGTTCCCAAATGTCACACCTCCTTTTTGCACGCCCGCCCCGAGGGATAAATGCGCGATGGGAGTTTTTCCAATTTAAGTGACAATATTCGAAATGGGATTATTTATTTAATTCAGAGTCGCCACTTGGGAAAGGTTTGGTTTTTGGTGTCCCAAGTCACCGGTTTATCTTGAATCCCAAATCGAGGAAATTTTCGACTTTTCCAAATGAAGTCTGCGAACCAGAAATTCTAAGTAAGGAATTCTGTTGACCCGAGGGAAGGTGTTAGGCACCCTCGAATCCCGTGGTTCTAGCACGGTCGCTTAAATTGTTATAATGGCTAAATATCTGATTTAAATACATGTTGTGACTTATGTGCTTTTATTAAGTTTAAAACCGCTTTTATTATTATCATTTATTTTTATAGAATTGCAACGTCGTGAAAATGCATCTCGAACCACGTCACAATCAATGCACCCGTAGTTGTTAACACATTTCGACTCCGTTGAGATTTGAATTTGGGTCACATAAATGTGCACCCGAATTTAAGAATGTAATTTAATTAAGTCGCGCCTAAAGAGTCTAACGCGTCATTATCTCTGGGGAAGGCAGTGAAATTCACTAAACAATCCATCCCAAATTCTAAGTATTTATTATGATTAATTGTTGAGGGCCCCGCAATTTGCATTTTTTATTTGGTGAGACTCGTCTCATTATTTTAGAAGGGATATCCTAAAGCGACTACATTTCTAATGTGTTTGTCTCTAAAAAATAGAAGAAAAAGATACATGCTAATTCAATTATATGCTTTGGCCAAATCCGAATTCTTGTTAATCATTTGATCAATTGTTTACCAAAGAATGAAGAATGCTATACTTCGTAGAACATGTTCTTAATTTGATAAAAAGGGAAAATTAACATACAAGATTGATGGAATGCTATACTTACTCCAAACGACCTTAAGTTAAATTTAGATTAGCCCCTTTTAACAAGATTAATAGTATTACTTATTAGAGGATGCTACCAACGGTATTCGGAGACTCGTCCTATGAACTCCCTAATGAAGCTGAAATTCAGAAATTTAAAATTGTATCGTATTTGGCAAAATTTAAAAGCCATCCACCCTACATATTTAAAGCATGACTGGAGAAAGAGTTTGAATTAACAATTATACTAAGCAATTACACATTCCATAAATTATATAACTATGTCATGTATACTATTAAGCGAACCATTTTGCAATTTCTAAACCCAAATAGTTTCCATTAAGTACAAACTTACTAAGATGTTCTCTATTAGGCTACAAATCAAAGAATTATACAATTTTGGCAATATTTACAAAGCTGTAAGTAAAGCAATGACTGATTAAATTCCTTTGCATCTTCATTTCATGCTTTCGACTTCTACATCAATGTGAGGTTTAAATGTGTACCTGAATGTTGAATATCAACAGAAGAAAAAGAAGATAGGGAGAATCAGCAACAACAGCAAAAGATAACGGCAACGACAAAGCGACACAGCAAAAATGGCAATCCCAGGCAGAATAGACCAAAACAGTAACCCGATGATACAGTACTCAATATTGATTCTTTCAAATACTCAAGGGAAAATCCTAAATCTTGACAGAATCAATAACAAACTAGATGCTGAACTTCAAACAAAAGAATGAGGAAAGAAGCAGTGTTTTCAGTTCCAGGCAAACAAAAATTTCTTTTCTAATCTCCCTCTCTGATTTCTGAAACCCCTCTTTCTTATTCAAAGCTGTTTCTGACTAATTTCAGCACCTCTTTATATGTGTGTGTGTATCTGTGTCTGTGTGTGTACGTGTGTATCTCTCTATATGTATCTCCTCTCTATCTCTGTCTCTCCAAAAATCAGTGTATATATCTCCTACTCCTATCTCTCTGAAAATCTTTTGTATCTCTTTTTTCAAAAAAAAATCCCCCCAAACTAATGGAAGTTCTGCCTCTTTTATAGCCTAGCATCAGCCCTTTACAGTCTGTAAAACCTATTCAGATCCCCTCCCATGTGGCCTGCTGCCTTTCCAGTTTCCACTCAACTATTTAAAGTAAAACCCTTCCCATGATATTCCCCTGCCAGCCTTTTATCATCTTATTTAAATTAAAACCAGGGTATGGGCAGCCTGAAGATGGCCTGACAGCCCATGCTGTCCCATTTGCTCTAATTATTAAAGCACTATAGTGCACATGCTATCAATTCAGAACTCAAGCTGAACTGAAACCGCAAATTAAACTATAAATGTTTCTGATCCAAATCGAACAAAACACAGACAACATACTCAGATCCTAATTGAGTTTAAACAAAATTTCATCAAACAAACCAATGACAAGGATCAGATTATCACTATTCCAAGCTGAACTAATTTACGACGTATATCGACTCGACTATACTAATTGTAACACATACAATCAATGATCAGAAATCCAACAGTATCAACATGTGATTCAAATTGTACTGACTAAACAAAGTTGTACTGGGGACTAATTAATCAATCAAATTTAAATTCAATTGATTGTACAACTTACACATATACATATGATCAGTAAATGGAGAAAACTTGGCCAAATACAGAAGTCCAGGCAAGGTGGACAACACAGTCGACAAAAATTCAAAACATAAATTAAACAAAATATTAGGGCATATGAACAGACATTCAATTATAACAAACAAGATGAACTGATAAAGAAAAAGAAAACAAAAATTACCTTAAAGCCTTGAAAAATCAGAAAGCCCTAGCTCGGATTTGAATCGACCTTTCTTGGGGTTGAACGGACTTTAATCGAAGGGTTCTCTACTGAGAACACTTCGATTAAGGTCCATTAGACCCTAATCATCTAGTTCAAATAGACACAGATCGGGCTCAGGGTTCCTAGGGTTCCTAAGGGGCAGATATGGGATTTGGGTTTCCCTAGTTAGATTCGGACCAAACCAAGCATGGTTTGGTCACGAGGGAAGTAAGAGGAGGGCCTGGTATAAACCTGGGGTGGTTTGGTGTAGATCGAGTTTTTTGTTCGAATCTTCAAAGGAAGATTCGAGAACCTAGGAGTTGATTCGAGGCAAAGGGACAACAGATCCCTGTTCAGGGTGGTGAGGCGGTCCTATGGTGTTAAGGTGGGGGTCACCGGCGTCCATGCCGCCGGCGTTTTGGTGAGGGGAAAGGGGGGCGGCTCTAGGGTTCCGGGGTTTTGGGTCTGTGAAGGGGATGAGGACGAAGGAGGGGTGTTTGGATAGGGGGCGGGGTATGAGAGAAAAGCTTATATATGGGGTGGATGGCTTGATCTCGGCCGTTAGATCAATCGAGATCAATGGCCTGGATCTGAAGATTTAAACGAATGGTGTCGTTTGGCTTAGTATTAGGGTCAGGGTTGGTTCGGGTAATGGGTCAGGTTTGTATGTGGGTATGGGGGATGTGATCTTGGCCGTTGATCGTCCTGAGATCAACGTTCCAGATTAAAAGCGGCTCAACGACGTCGTTTGGACGGTTGTGTGGCCAGCTCAACTGGACCGGGTAAACAGGGCTTCTGGATTGGGTTGTTTGGGCATTTTTGTTTTAATTTGGACTGGCCCAAGTCCGAAAACTCTTTTTTTTTTTTAATCTCTTAATTAAAATGCCAAATAATGCTATAAAACATTAAACAATAATTAACACACAATTAAAATAACATCACTTAATGACAAAATAGAATGAAAGACGCATTTTTTTGTAATTTTCCTTTTAATAACCGGATTACGGTTCAACTACACATGACATATATTTTTTATATTTTTTGTTTGATAAAAATAAAGACGGACAAGATCACAGATAACTAACAAAAATGCCACGTAAGATCCAAAAATTGTACAGCAAGACCAATTGCTATTATTTTTGTTTCTTTTGGAGTGATTATCGCGAAAACAAAAATCACGTGCTCACAGCTGCCCCTCTTTGTTCGGAAACACGAAGAGTTTTCGTGCAAAGATAAAGTAAGCGGATATGAGCGACTTTTGCCTATTTGAATACTCCGTGTGAAGCACATTTTGAAAGATTTGACCGAATCTTCGCTTCAAAGATTTCCTACATATCCTTGGCTAAACAGGAATCAGGTCAATGTAGTTCGGGAAACTTTGGTAACTGGGACTACCATGGGATTGCAATGCTTGCTGTTACTGCTGTTGCTGTTGCCGCAGTCGCTTTACTGACCGCCTTATTACAACCAAAGGAAATTTGAAACTGAACTAATTACTTATGCTTGTCAACTGCTAGTTACAAGATTCCTATCTATGATTCTTTTGCAACTTGATCTTGGGTCTTAGCTGATGTTGATTGTAGACTTCGATCCAAATCTTGATGCTTGCAAGTTGTAGGCGCCTGTTTATTTCTGCGATATTAAGTGAGACGGGGTTGGTAGAATTCGGGACCTTGATCGAATCTTGGGGCGATCCGTCCATCGTTATTCCAAGTATCTCGGAACATCTTCTTTTTTTTTCTTCTTTTTCTTCTTTTCTTTATTCTGGGTTGAGACTCATCTCGTGGGTCGTCTCGATCCATGAGCCTCGAGTTAGACCTGCGGGGAAAAACAAACGAACGAAATTTTCTGCCCCAGTTTGACTAGGAAAATTTTGGGAGTTAATTGACGGGAAGTTTATAGAATTGATGAAGGGATTGGAAAATTTCAGTTAACAAAATGCCAACTCCGGGATTGGATCACTAATATTGCCACAAGGTAAGAATGCTCAGTTTAGGGCTGGAGCCCTAATGCTGGCTAAACAGAAAAGCGCTCAGTTCAGGGTTGGAGCCCTAATGCTGGCTAAATGGAAAGAGTTCAGTTCAAGGTTGGAGCCCTGATGTTGACTAAAAGGAAAAGTTCAGTTCAGGGTTGGAACCCCAATGCTGACTAAATGGAAAAGTTTAGTTCAGGGTTGGAACCCCAATGCTGACTAACAGACAATGCTCAGTTCAGGGTTGAAGCCCTAATGCTGGCTAAATGTAAAGAGTTCAGTTCAGGGTTGAAGCCCTGGTGCTGACTGAATGGAAAAGTTCAGTTCAGGGTTGGAACCCCAATGCTGACTAACAGACAATGCTCAGTTCAGGGTCGAAGCCCTAATGCTGGCTAAATGGAAAGAGTTCAGTTCAGGGTTGAAGCCCTGATGCTGACTGAATGGAAAAGTTCAGTTCAGGGTTGGAACCCCAATGCTGACTAACAGACAATGCTCAGTTCAGGGTCGAAGCCCTAATGTTGGCTAAATGGAAAGAGTTCAGTTCAAGGTTGAAGCCCTGATGCTGACTGAATGGAAAAGTTCAGTTCAGGGTTAGAACCCCAATGCTGACTAACATACAATGCTCAGTTCAGGGTTGAAGCCCTAATGCTGGCTCAATGGAAAGAGTTCAATTCAGGGTTGAAGCCCTGATGCTGACTGAATGGAAAAGTTCAGTTCAGGGTTGGAACCCCAATGCTGACTAACAGACAATGCTCAGTTCAGGGTTGAAGCCCTAATGCTAGCTAAATGGAAAAAGTTCAGTTCAAGGTTGAAGCCCTGATGCTGACTGAATGGAAAAGTTCAGTTCAGGGTTGGAACCCCAATGCTAACTAACAGACAATGCTCAGTTCAGGGTTGAAGCCCTAATGCTGACTAAATGGAAAGAGTTCAGTTCAGGGTTGAAGCCCTGATGCTGACTGAATTGAAAAGTTCAGTTCAGGGTTGGAACCCCAATGCTGACTAACAGACAATGCTCAGTTCAGGGTTGAAGCCCTAATGCTGGCTAAATGGAAAGAGTTCAGTTCGGGGTTGAAGCCCTGATGCTAACTGAATGGAAAAGTTCAGTTCAGGGTTGGAACCCCAATGCTGACTAACAGACAATGCTCAGTTCAGGGTTGAAGCCCTAATGCTGGCTAAATGGAAAGAGTTCAGTTTAGGGTTGAAGCCCTGATGCTGACTGAATGGAAAAGTTCAGTTCAGGGTTGGAACCCCAATGCTGACTAACAGACAATGCTCAGTTCAGGGTCGAAGCCCTAATGCTGGCTAAATGGAAAGAGTTCAGTTCAGGGTTGAAGCCCTGATGCTGACTGAATGGAAAAGTTCAGTTCAGGGTTGGAACCCCAATGCTGACTAACAGACAATGCTCAGTTCAGGGTTGAAGCCCTAATGCTGGCTAAATGGAAAGAGTTCAGTTCAGGGTTGAAGCCCTGATGCTGACTGAATGGAAAAGTTCAGTTCAGGGTTGGAACCCCAATGCTGACTAACAGACAATGCTCAGTTCAGGGTTGAAGCCCTAATGCTGGCTAAATGGAAAGAGTTCAGTTCAGGGTTGAAGCCCTAATGCTAGCTAAATGGAAAGAGTTCAGTTCAGGGTTGGAGCCCTGATGCTGACTGAATGGAAAGAGTTCAGTTCAGGGTTGGAGCCCTGATGCTGACTAAATGGAAAAGTTCAGTTTAGGGTTGGAACCCTGATGTTGACTGAATGGAAAAGTTCAGTTCAGGGTTGGAGCCCTGATGCTGACTAAATGGAAAAGTTCAGTTCAGGGTTGGAACCCCAATGCTGACTAACAGACAATGCTCAGTTCAGGGTTGAAGCCCTAATGCTAGCTAAATGGAAAAGTTCAGTTTAGGGTTGGAGCCCTAATGCTGACTAAAGGGAAAAAGTTCGAGGATACTAACTGACCCCCTTTTTTTTGAATTTTCTTGTTTTAGTAAAAGGTAAAAGAGAATTTCGTGGAAACTTACCTTTCGAGTGGATTCCGTATTGCCAAACTGTTTCTTGTACTCATGTACTTTCTTCTTTGGGTGACACCTGTTTCTTGCACGGTTGTCTTGGATTATACCTGTTTCAACTTTTCAAACAAAGAACAATTGTTAGCTCGGAAATGGCAGTTGGTTCGGTGACCTTGATTGTTCCGGTTGCTTTGTTGCGTCCTTATTTCTGTTGAGAAACTTTGCCACTGATTGGATTCAAATGGAGAAACCCTTTTAGACGGCTCAGGCTTGCATTTCCAGATTCTGTGATGATTTGCCAAGGCTTTGGTTTTTCCCACCCCGTTTTGCTTGGGGATTTTCAATGGGGATTTTATTGTGGAGACTCTGTGGGGGTTTGTACAAAGGGAAGCTCTGTGGGGATTTGTACAAGGGGGACTTCTGTGGGGATTTGTACAAGGAGGACTTGCTGGGGATTTGTTGCAAAGCGGACTTGCCAGGATTTGTTGGGGCAAGCTCGCTGGGGAATTTTTACAAAGGGAGGCTCTGTGGGGATTTGTACAAGGCGGACTTGCTGGGGATTTGTTGGGGCAAGCTCGCTGTGGAATTTTTACAAAGGGAGGCTCTGTGGGGATTTGTACAAAGGGAAGCTCTGTGGGGATTTGTACAAGGCGGACTTGCTGGGGAAATTTCTCTCTTTTTTTTTGTGACTTTACTTTAAATGCAGTCAAACGTCATGATTCATCAGGTTTGGACAAACATACCAACGAAACGAGGTATTTTCCTTAGTGAAACAAGAACTCCGTGAAGCCAATCCTGCCACCTATCCTTTCCAGTATATCTGGAACTTATGGTTAAAAATGAAAGGGATTCGAAGAAAAACAAAGAAAGGAGAAAGCAAACTTCAGAAAAGAAGTGTCCCTTTCGGGACAAGAAAGACTTATCTGAGGAAGACAATGCTGACTTTAAATGGACATGACATGCTCTTTGGACTGGACGCCTGACAACTTGCATTTCTTCCCGAACCAAAATGGATCTGTGTTTCCAAATCGGTGGAACTTTGCCGAGACCTCCTTGGGTGGAGTCATTCTTTCGGCCACCGGCACCCTTCGCGGGTTTTCGCTAGCTGACCTCTCTCATTTCCCTCCTTGCTGTCGCTCGATAGCACTCTTTGCGAGTTTTTACTACACAAGCTCTCTCATTTTGGTTTCTCTACTCCCGTCGCCTCGCGGTGCCCGAAGGTCTTCACCGACGAGACTCTCTCATTTTATTTCTCTCAAATTAGAGTGTATCGGACTCCATTCGTGACGCTTCTTGGCTTCCCGCTACCTTTGGTAATTGATCTGAAAGCTTGTGCTTGGTAAAGAAAGGTAGATGATACTACGACTTTTAAACTGTTTGGCGTGCCCCGGCTTCAATTTCAGGGTAAATGGATTTTATTGTTGGTGTGACTGAACCTCAGAGAGGCTGCCTACGTATCCTTTCGGAATCAAGTCAGACGTAGTTCAGGCCTCGATCAATGTTTTGTTTGTTTTTTTTTTTTTTGATCGGTAACCAAAGAACTGTAACCGGCTCAAAGGCTTGTAGAGAGAGTTGATAGTGTTTGGGGTAGTGGGAATAAAACCTCCATCATTCAAATGTGTCAGGATCGCTGGGGTGTCACTCAGACATAGTATCTTTTGACTGCATCCGCATTCACTGCTGTTTCGGGATCATTTCCTTCAATATCACCTAGGTACAATGCTCCTCTCGGCAATATCTTCCTGATGATGTATGGGCCTTTCCAGTTTGGAGCAAATTTCCCTTTTGCTTCCTGGTGATGTGGCAGAATGCGCCTCAGTACTAGTTGACCCCCTTCGAAATTCCTGGGTCGGACTTTCTTGTTGTAAGCACGGGCCATTCTTCATTGGTACAGCTGCCCATGACAAACTGCAGCCATTCGTTTCTCGTCAATCATAGTCAACTGCTCCAATCGAGTCTTAACCCACTCGCTGTCTTCGATTTCTGCTTCGACAATGGTTCGAAGCGAAGGAATTTCTACCTCTGCTGGTATCACAACCTCGGTCCCATAAACCAAAAGATAAGGGGTTGCCCCTACTGACGTGCGTACAGTAGTGCGATATCCTAACAATGCAAACGGTAACTGCTCATGCCATTGTCGGGAACTCTGGATCGTCTTCCTCAAAATCTTCTTGATGTTCTTGTTTGCTGCTTTTACAGCGCCATTGGCCTTGGGCCGATAAGGAGTAGAATTCCTATGCGTTATTTTGAATTGCTCGCATACATCTCCCATCAAGTGACTATTCAAGTTCGCTGCGTTATCTGTGATGATAGTTGCAGGAATACCGAAACGACAGATAAGATTTGAATGTACAAAATCCACTACAGCTTATTTGGTGACCGACTTGAGAGTGACAGCCTCTACCCATTTTGTGAAGTAGTCGATGGCAACCAGTATAAATCTATGTCCATTTGAAGCCTTTGGCTCGATTGGTCCAATGACGTCCATGCCCCATGCAACAAATGGCCACGGTGCAGACATGGGATGCAACTCCGTGGGAGGTGCATGAATCAAATCACCATGCACCTGACACTGATGACACTTCCGAACGAAGCCAAAACAGTCCTTTTCCATGGTCATCCAGTAATAACCTGCTCGAAGGATTTTTTTTGCCAAGACATACCCATTCATGTGAGGTCCGCACACTCTTGCGTGTACTTCGTGCATGATCTTTCTTGCCTCCTCGGCGTCAACACATCTTAGTAGATTGAGGTCCGGGGTCCTCTTATACAACAACTCACCGCTCAAAAAGAAACCACTTGCATGTCGCCTAATGGTTCTCTTTTGATCTCCAGTAGCATGCTCGGGGTATTCTTGTGTTTTCAAGAACCTCTTGATATCATGGTACCATGGTTGTATGCATGATCCTGCCTCGATTACGTTACAGTAACCGTGTCTTTCCCTGATTTGGATTTCCAAGGGATCGACATGGGCGTTGACTGGGTAGGGTAGCATCGAAGTCAAGGTAGCAAGTGCATCTGCTAGTTCATTGTGACATCGCGGGATATACCTGAACTCTATTGATTTAAAACGCTTGCCGATGTCTTCCACATGCTGTCGGTAAGGAATAAGCTTGACATCCCGAGTTTCCCATTCACCTTGGGCTTGTCGGATAATCAGGTCGGAATCTCCCATAATCAGTAAGTCTTCGACATCCTGATCGATCGCCATATGCATGCCCATGATATAGGCTTCGTACTCAGCTGTATTGTTTGTGCAAAAGAAACGCAGTCTAGCTGTGGCTGGATAATGCTGACCAGAGGGCGAGATCAAAATTGCCCCAATCCCTACACCTTTGGCGTTTACGGCTCCATCAAAGATCATCTTCCAAACATGGGCGTTTTCCTAGACCACTTCTACGGTGTTTATATCTTCATCTGGAAAATATGTACTCAAAGGCTGGTATTCCTCATCGACTGGATTTTCGGCCAAATGATCTGCTAGCGCCTGGGCTTTCATTGCCGTACGAGTGACATAGACTATGTCGAATTCGGTAAGCAAGATTTGCCACTTGGCCAGTCTTCCAGTAGGCATTGGCTTCTAAAATATATACTTCAAAGGATCCAGCCTACTTATGAGGAAAGTAGTGTGATTTTGGAGATAATGTCTCAGCTTTTGAGCAACCCACGTCAGAGCGCAACATGTTCTTTCCAGCAGAGTGTACTTGGCCTCGTAGCCGGTGAATTTCTTGCTCAAGTAGTAGATTGCTTGTTCTTTCTTTCCGGTTATGTCATGTTGCCCAAGGACGCAACCAAAAGAATTTTCCAAGACTGTCAGATACAAGAACAGTGGTCTTTCTGGCTCTGGTGGGACCAAAATTGGGGGATTTGAAAGATATTCTTTGACTTTGTCAAAAGCTTCTTGACACTCAGCCGTCCATTTGATCGCCGCATCTTTCCTCAATAGCTTAAATATGGGCTCACACGTGCTCATCGGCTGGGCAATGAATCGACTGATATAGTTCAACCTGCCCAACAAACTCATCACGTCTTTCTTCGTTCTTGGGGGAGGTAGATCCCTGATTGATTTTATCTTTGTTGGATCTAATTCGATACCTCTCCTGCTCACTATGAAGCCCAAAAGCTTGCCCGATGGGACTCCGAAAGCACATTTGGCTGGGTTCAGCTTCAAGTCGTACTTCCTCAGTCTCTCGAAGAACTTCCTCAAGTCTTGGATGTGATTATCCTGCGTCCTGGATTTGATTATCACATCGTCCACGTACACCTCTATTTCTTGATGCATCATGTCATGAAAAATGGCAGTCATGGCTCTCATGTAAGTTGCCCCAGCATTATTCAGACCAAATGGCATAACCCGATAACAGTAAGCGCCCCAAGGCGTGGTAAAGGCAGTCTTCTCGGCGTCTTCTTCATCCATCAATACCTGATGATATCCAGCATAACAATCTACGAAAGACTGGATCTCATGTTTGGCGCAATTATCAACAAGGATGTGGATGTTGGGCAACAGGAAATTATCTTTGGGACTCGCTCTATTCAAATCTCGGTAATCTACACATAGCCGAGTCTTCCCATCTTTTTTCGGCACTGGAACCACATTTGCCAACCATGTTGTATACTGGACTACCCGAATCACTCCCGTTTTCAGCTGCTTGGTGATCTCCTCTTTAATCCTGTCACTGACCTCAGTTTTGAACTTTCGTTGCTTTTGTTGAATTGGAGGATAATCAGGGTGAATTGGCAATTTATGAACCACTAGATCAATACCTAGTCCCGTCATGTCATCGTATGACCAAGCAAACACATCTTTAAATTCAAAAAGAAGTTGAATTATCGCGTCTCGCATTTTCTTGTCCGTGTGAATGCTTATTTTGGTCTCCCGGATTTCTTTAGGAGTTCCTAAATTAACCGGTTCAGTGTCATTCAGATTTGGCTTAGGTTTATTCTCAAAGTGTTCCAACTCTCGGTTTATTTCCCTAAAAGACTCTTCTTCATCATATTCTGGTTTTGGGTTCATTATTTCACAATTAAATAGCTCGTTGTGATCTGGGCGTGAAGTCCGCAAGCATGTCATATTTAAAGCCACATTATTATAACTGAAAGAAAAGATAAAGGAAAAAATAACAAAATCATAACAAAAGGGGAAAATGAGAAAACAATGACAATTTTTTTTTCTTGGAATTTTGGAAGACAACAATGTTTACAACTCGAGAATTCAAAACAAAAATTGAAGGGAAGAAAACATCCAAGTTATATCCTAGAGATAACTCATGATGCAGGAAAGGTGGCAGGACAGGTCTACCCGGACTTCTGCCTAGTCGGGAATGGCGTGGCCTCCGAGTTTCGAAGTTTGGCGTTTGGCCCCATATATATCATCTCGGCGGTGCTGGTGCCTTCTCCTGGTTGAATCATGTGAGCCTCATAGAGCATTTCTCTCATTGCCCCACATATCTCCTCGATTTCCTCAGCCGTGAAAACCTCATCGTCTTCTTCTTCAGTGTATCTTGGTCTGACGAAGGTTTCATATAAATTCGGCAGTGGCCGAGGCAGTTTCCAACCCCCATTCTTCCTCTTATTTGCCCATTCTTCATCTTCTGGAGTGGGTTGAAAACCTATCCCAAAAATTTTCTTGGCGGAAGGCAAGGTGATGGGTTCCGTTATTCCTTGCAATGTTCGTCCGAGCTCTTTCCCTGGCCTGAATCCATGCTGGATCATCTCTTTAGCCACCATAACCGAGGCGTTAGACAAGAAAGGTTGGGGGCAAGGTCTTCCCTCTTCATGCTGCTCTGCTAACACAACTTCAAAAGCCTGATAGACCGTGTGCTCGCTCCCTTCCCTTGGTTCAAGATATGGGATGGATGGGTCCCGATATATAGACTGTTCGTCTTCTCCGTGGACCACAATTTCCCGGTCTTCGTGCTCAAACTTCACCATTTGATGAAGAGTGGAAGGTACAGCCCCTGCCGCATGAATCCAAGGTCTGCCGAGGAGAAAATTGTAGGACGTATCCATGTCAAGCACTTGGAAAGTTACTTCAAACTCTACTGGCCCTATGGTCAAAGCCAAGTCTATTTCCCCAAGGGTGTCTCTTTTGATGCCGTCAAAAGCCCTTACGCAGACATTATTGGGGCGGATTCTTCCGGTCCCAATTTCCATTCTCTGTAGCGTGGAGAGCGGACAAATGTCAACACCTGAACCCCCATCCAACATTACCCGCTTGACGTAGTAGTCTTCGCATTTAACTGTTAGATGCAAGGCTTTGTTGTGTGCCGCTCCCTCTGGGGGTAAATCGTTCTTGCTGAAGGAGACCTGATTAACGGCGAAGAACCTTTCCGTCATGCGTTCCAGTTGCTCGACTGAGGTTTCAACTGGTACGTATGCCTCGTTCAGGGTCTTGAGCAAGATCTTTTGGTTCTCGGCCGACCTCATCAGTAGTGATAGCATGGACACTTGCTCGGGGAATTTGCGTAGTTGATCTACCACTTCGTAGTCTGGCATTTTCATTTGTTGGAAGAAAACCTCCGCTTCTTCAATGCTTACAGGCTTCTTTGGTGGGAAACGTCTCCGTGCGGCGTTGTTTAGCTCTTGAGTGTTTGGATACTTTCCAACGAAAGTATTTTCCGGAAGTTCTCCCGTCACTTCTTTACCTTTGTACGTAACCAACGTTCTTTGATAGTTCCACGGTACTGTGGACGGGTTGGTCATCGGCTTCTGTGGCACGCGTCCGATAACCACTGGCTCATTCAGCCGAGGTGGTTGAATCGTCCCCCGGACCACATAGGCCCCTTTTGATACGTACATTGGCATTGCCCTTTTGACTTTGAAACTCTGCGGCTTCTCTGCTCGACCTCGTGGGATGTAAAGAACTCCATTCTTCACAGGCACCGCCTTCTTCTCCACCTTCTTTTCGGGCTCGCCCTTCACAGTACTGACCTTCTTTTCCCCTTTTTCTAACTTCGGGGTTGTTTCAGGCCTTTTCCCTGCATCGACGATGGCGATTATGGCTTTTAAAGCAGGATCAAATTCTTTGTCCTCGCAGATCATTCCAATTAGCGGCCCGTTGTTGTGAGCGGGCAACGGATTGTTAGTCACATTTGGGACCTCCTCGTCCCTTAGCACTATTTTCCCTTGCTCTATTAAATTCTCGACTACCCTTCTCAATGCCCAGCAGTCATTTGTATCGTGCCCTTCCGTTCCTGAATGATAGGCACATCTAACACCGGCTTTGTAAGAAGGTGATGCCGGATTGTGCCTTGTCTGAGGGACCGGCTGCAGGAAACTCAACTGGACTAGCTTCGGGAACAAATTAGAGTATGGCTCACCGATGGGCGTGAAAGTCCGCCTTCTAGGTGGTTCCTGAGGGCGGAAGTTATTTTGAGGAGGCTGTGGGTTATAGTGGTTGCGGTATGGAGGCTGATTTATGGGAGGTGGAGCTTGGCCTCGATTGGCTTGTTGTGGCGGATGGACATAAGGCTGGGTATTCATGACCATGTAGGGTTGAGGAGCATATGCCATGTTTTGGTGGGGGTAGTAGTGTTGTGGGGTCCTTTCTGGAAAACGGGGCCTGGGATTACGATATTCCCTTGCTTCTGATGCTGCCATGGTTGTTTCCTCCTTTTTCTTTCCTCTTGCCATTCCTCCGGACCCGCTTTGGACGGCTTCGAAGGTTGCCCTTATGGCTGCCTGACTCAAAATTCTACCCGTTTTCAGACCGTTCTCCACCATCTCTCCAATCTTAATCGCTTCTGCGAAAGGCTTTCCCATGGCTGACATCATGTTTTGGAAATAGTCGGACTCTTGAGCCTGGAGAAAAGTGGTGACCATTTCTATCTCGTCCATGGAAGGCTTCACCCTTGACGCCTGCTCGCGCCACTTAATAGCATATTCTCTAAAGCTTTCTGAAGGTTTCTTCTTCAAGTTTGACAGAGAATTTCGGTTAGGTGCAATGTCGATGTTATACTGGAATTGTCTCACAAAATCTCTAGCGAGATCATCCCATATATGCCACCGGGATATGTCCTGGTCCATGTACCATTCCAAGGCTATTCCTACCAGACCTTCCCCGAAATATGCCATTAGCAATTCCTCTTTCCTGTCGGCTCCCCGCAATTGGTTGCAATATTTCTTGAGATGAGCAATGGGGTCACCGTGCCCGTCGTACTTCTCAAACTTTGGGGTCTTGAAACCCACTGATAGGTGCACGTGAGGGAACATGCATAGATCGGTGTAGGAGACGCTCTTCTGTCCGCTCAAACCTTGCATGTTCTTTAAACTCTGCTCAAGGCTTCTCATCCTTTTGGCCATCTCATCTTGTTCAGCAATTCTGGGGTTCTGATCCTGCCCAGGTGCAAGCTCGCACTAAGGCTGTGGAGGATGAGTGCTGGTGGCGAACCTAGTTGGTTCCATTGAGAAAGATGGTGCTTGGATTGTAAACAAGGACGAGTCAAAATTCAGCTTGTATGCAGCAGGTTGTGCCGTGATCGGGCAGGATGGTACAGCAAAGATGTTTGTGTTTACATCCGTTGTTGACACTCGGGGATAAGAATCAGAGGGCGATCCAGCAGAGAAGGCCGAAAAGGCTGGGTACCCGAATGGGGTGGCAGGATAGCTTATGGGGACATTAGAAGTCCCGCTTGTCCTGGAGAATAACTCAGGGAATCCAGGGACGACGCTTGGTGGCTCTTTTCCGTTATTCCAGTCGTCCAACATTTCCAACATGCGGAGCCGCAGGATTCTATTTTCCTCCACAGTTGCGGACTCGGGCATGAGGACGGCCGAGATCGAACTCTCCTCGGAAATAGGAACTGTTGGTAAAGGAGTTTCTGCAGACATTTCTATGCTTCCTTTTGACCTTGTGAAATAAGTGTGAGGACCGCCTCCTGACTTAATAACAGGTAATTGAACACTCCCTTTTGACCTCGTGAAGTATGAGTGTGAGGCCAGACTTTCACCAAACCGACCGCCTTTTCCAAAAACCTGAAGGAACTCAACGACAAACGAACGGTTAATTCGAAACAAATAATAGATAGGCAATCTCACGTTGGGGCATGATGCACCTATACAGTTAAGTGGATTCCTACATGTTTGCGACGAAAGCATGCGTCATTCCAGCTTTCTTTTTAGGATTCCCCTTTTTTCTATCTTTTTTTTATTATTTTTTTTATTATGTTTTTTTTTATTATGTTTTTTTTTCCTTTTGTTACTGTTTTCAATTTTGTGGTTAAAATGCGACCGGATCCGACGAGGATTGCCTACGTATCACGATGCCACATGAATCAGATCATTACGTAGTTCAAAAACAAATGAGTGTAAGAAGAAACACACCTTTTATTACTGAAACGATCTATTACAACCAACATTTTTGAAAAAAGGAAGAGCAAACCTGAAAAATAAACATAGACTCAAACAGACTAAAACACCCTGATACGAATAGACAGAAGATGTTACGATACAGACTCTACCTATGAATACATTATGGTTTTGAAAATTGGTGCCCGCGGGGCATCGTTCGGCCTCGCCGCGGTCCTAGGTGTGAGATCCCTTTCAAGTTGCTTCAACTCATGCATGGTCTGCTTGACATAAATCATCACTGCCGAAAGAATGGCAACGCTGGGCATATTCTCATAACGTAGACATCGTCTGATGATGGCGTGGGCAATGGTCCTGATCCTATCTCTGGTTTGTTTCTTTTCTATGAGCAGGCATTTTATCTGATCACTGCACGTTTTAAAAACCTGAGAATCTTGTATATGCCGATTCTTCAGTTGCCGCACTTCTGTCTTCATTTGGGCCAACAGGTCGTAACAATATCTTATCTCAAATTGGAAATCCTCGGCCCGTTTAGCTTCTTTAACCTCAAGTGTAGCCATCTCTCTCTTCATTTTAGCAACAGTTTTCTCGTGGTCACGTTTCAGTTGGTTCAAGTATCGGCGATGCTTATCTGTCCTTGTACCCCACTGTGCTTTGAGCTCTGCCATGACATTTTCAGACTCTTCTAAACCATCTCGCCATTCCCTGACTTCTCTTTTGAAACCTTTTATCAACTGCTTGTCTGATCGACTTATGGGTTGTTCATCAAGAGCCAATCTCAATTCCTGGATTTGGGCCTTAAGTTCTTCATTCTCTTGGATCAATCTATTCTTTTTGCTTCGATCCGCAGCGATTTGTATGCTGTTATTGAATTTCAGACTGTCAATTTGTAGCTTCAAATCACCGATTTCTGCCCGATACCCCTTTTCTTTTGCTAACCAGTTCCATTGCCCTTGGGACGACTCAACGAAATCTTTGAGATGAGGTCTCTTAGCTGGTCTCTCGTAGGACAGGTCACCTCTGAACCAAGCGTGATACCCTGGGGCAACTTCCCCTTTTGCTGTATCCATCACACAAGTGTTTGCTATCAGATGTTGGCACTCTCTCCAGATTTGGCGAACTTCCTCTTCGGGGAAATGACCGTCCGAGATGATTTCAATCACTTGAGTACTCAGATCTTCATCTTTTGGTACTACTTGATACCTCCCAAGTTGCCTCAAAACCCGATATGGTGCATAGGGTTGGATGCTTTTAAGTCCCATTAACAGAAAGTGGGGCCTGGTTGCCGGCATGTATAAGATTTCCTCAACGGGCAACCATCCGAGCGTCCACTGGATTTGGTTGGCAGTGAGAGTTCGGAGAAATAAGGTCCATGTTGTGACTCCCTCGGGTAGACTGAACCCTTTGATTCTCGTGTGGAATTCTCCAATACATGTTTTTTCGGGCGAACCGTAACCCAAGAGCGGGGAGCGGTGGCATAAATGATCGGTCATCCACATTTGCAACAGAAGGTTGCATCCTTCGAAAAAGTCGGCCCTGGCTCGGCAAGCAGTGAGAGCCCGGAAAATGTCAGCCATAATCAAGGGCGCTAGAGTACTTTTATCTTAGGTGAGCAAAGTACTGACGACCCCAGTTACTTTTTGATCGGTGTTTCCGTATTTCCTTGGGAACACTATAAGACCCAAAAATGCTGTCATAAAAGCTAACAGCCTGTGTTCGTCCCACTTTTGTCGGTTGCCTCTACTACATAGTTTGAAATCCGGCTTATTGAACCCGCTCTCGTGGCCGTATCTAGCATATATGAGGTGGAGACTGCAGAAACCTTTGGCAAGATCTGGATGGTGAAATGTTCGGGGTATTTTTAGGAAATCCAGAAACCGGTGTACCGTGACGGCTCTAGGTGCAATCAAGTATTTGAACCTCAACGGAGCTTCATCACCTCCGATGTATCCCGCTATTTCTTCCAATGTCGGGGTGAGCTCAAAGTCTGAGAAATGAAATACATTATGTGCCGAATCCCAGCAAGTGACCAATGATCTGATAATATCACCCCGAGGCTGAACGTCTAGTAAATCCGGGAGGTCTTTCAGATATTTCCTTACTTTGTCTTGCCCCTTCTTGCCTAAGTCGCTCCACCATAATCGCAACTCAAAAGGGATCTTGGTCATTATTGAAAAGGGTTCGTTTTGTATCGTGCTCATCCTGCACATTTATTAGGGTGATTATGCTAATGAAAAGACTTTTATTAGACTCAAAATAAAACTATCTAGATTTTTTCAAGATTTTTTTTATTTTTTATTTTTTTTTTTTTATTTTCTTTCAAAACGACGAACTCGATTTTCAAATGCGGCCTTTTAGCACTTCGAGAATGAAGATTTTAAAGCTGCGAGGATCAACCAAAGAAAAAAAATGATGACCGAAGATGGTCGTTTATGCAATGTCAGCCTTCCGGCGTCCCGCTTGGGAACATTCGGCTGTTTTTACAAAAAACGGCCTCACCCGACTCTTTATAAAAGTGGCGACATTTTGTCATTTTTTTTGTTTTATTGGTTTCGGCTATCTTAGCAAAAGGTGGGGTTGAACCCGATGGGGGTTGCCTACGTATCTCACATCCGGTGAGAATCAAACCGGCGTAGTTCGGTCGGATCAGAAATAGGGGAAACAAATAAAATCTTTTAAAGAAAAGAGGAATAACTATTTATCTGGAATTTTATATATATATTTTTTTGAAAAGAGACTAAGGGAATATTTATACATTTTGACTTCTTTTTTTTTTCATTTTTTTTTTGAAATTTCGAAAATCTTTTAAAGAGATACTACAATTTTCTTTTTGAATTTTCCCCTCTTTTTTTTTTTTTTACTTATATATACATTTTTTTGATTTTGAAAGTGATTAAAAGGAATAAATCGAACTAAAAGACAAACTTTGTTTTCATTTTTTTTTTTAAGAAAATTCCGGCGAGGTTTCAACATTACTAGGACATTGGTTTTATTTTTCCAAAAATAAGTAATTATCTCCCTACGCTGCTATTCTTTTTTTGAAACTTTTGGAAACCGATCAGCATGCTGATCCGAAGCGAATAGATGCGCAAAACAAACGGGATGCAGCAGGATGGTCTTTTCATTTCAGGTTGCCTGTCCTAGACGGACCCAACCCCTGTGTTGAGTCCCCTAGGTCGAATGCAACATGATGCAAATAAACGTTCCTACTAGGGATCTGGCATGAGGTTTCGTTATACTAGGTTTATAACCTAGGTATATGTTCTAGACTGTGTACCCGAGCGGACGACTCGAGTCGAGGAGGGGGCAACTTACCGTGAACCAAAAGGCCATCCGGCTTCATAATTTGTCCGTCCTCTTTCTTATTTCAGGTATTGACACTAACAGAATAGGGAGTCTCAACCAGTAAGCACATCCCCGGAGGTGAAGAGAGAAGGGTTTCGACACAGTTTATATACAGTTCGGATAATATCAAAGCGGTAAAAGACAACATTTAGCACGTTATGTCAAAACATATAATAAATATGAGATAATAAAGCCAAATATAACAATTATTCTAAGCTCGAATTCTTGAACCCTGAACCAGTGGTTCCCCTTATACAATTCCCCAGCAGAGTCGCCAGAGCTGTCACACCTCCTTTTTGCGCGCCCGCCCCGAGGGATAAATGCGCGAGGGGAGTTTTTCCAATTTAAGTGACAATATTCGAAATGGGATTATTTATTTAATTCAGAGTCGCCACTTGGGAAAGGTTTGGTTTTTGGTGTCCCAAGTCACCGGTTTATCTTGAATCCCAAATCGAGGAAATTTTCGACTTTTCCAAATGAAGTCTGCGAACCAGAAATTCTAAGGAATTCTGTTGACCCGAGGGAAGGTGTTAGGCACCCTCGAATCCCGTGGTTCTAGCACGGTCGCTTAAATTGTTATAATGGCTAAATATTTGATTTAAATACATGTCGTGACTTATGTGCTTTTATTGAATTTAAAACCGCTTTTATCATTATCATTTATTTTTATAGAATTGCAACGTCGCGAAAATGCATCTCGAACCACGTCACAATCAATGCACCCGTAGTTGTTAACACATTTCGACTCCGTTGAGATTTGAATTTGGGTCACATAAATGTGCACCCGTGTTTAAGAATGTAATTTTAATTGAGTCGCGCCTAAAGAGTCGAACGCGTTATTATCTCTAGGGAAGGCAGTGAAATTCACTAAACAGTCCATCCCAAATTCTAAGTATTTATTATGATTAATTGTTGAGGACCGCAATTTGCCTTTTTTATTTGGCGAGGCTCGTCTCATCATTTTAGAAGGGATATCCTAAAGCGACTACATTTCTAATGTGTTTGTCTCTAAAAAATAGAAGAAAAAGATACATGCTAATTCAATTATATGCTTTGGCCAAATCCGGATTCTTGTTAATCATCTGATCAATTGTTTACCAAAGAATGAAGAATGCTATACTTCGTAGAACATGTTCTTAATTTGATAAAAAGGGAAAATTAACATACAAGATTGATGGAATGCTATACTTACTCCAAACGACCTTAAGTTAAATTTAGATTAGCCCCTTTTAACAAGATTAATAGTATTACTTATTAGAGGATGCTACCAACGGTATTCGGAGACTCGTCCTATGAACTGCCTAATGAAGCTGAAATTCAGGAATTTAAAATTGTATTGTATTTGGCAAAATTTAAAAGCCATCCACCCTACATATTTAAAGCATGACTGGAGAAAGAATTTGAATTAACAATTATACTAAGCAATTACACATTCCATAAATTATATAACTATGTCATGTATACTATTAAGCGAACCATTTTGCAATTTCTAAACCCAAATAGTTTCCATTAAGTACAAACTTACTAAGATGTTCTCTATTAGGCTACAAATCAAAGAATTACACAATTTTGGCAATATTTACAAAGCTGTAAGTAAAGCAATGACTAATTAAATTCCTTTGCATCTTCATTTCATGCTTTCGACTTCTACATCAATGTGAGGTTTAAATGTGTACCTGAATGTTGAATATCAACAGAAGAAAAAAAAGATAGGGAGAATCAGCAACAACAGGAAAAGATAACGACAACGACAAAGCGACACAACAAAAATGGCAATCCCAGGCAGAATAGACCAAAACAGTAACCCGATGATACAGTACTCAATGTTGATTCTTTCAAATACTCAAGGGAAAATCCTAAATCTTGACAGAATCAATAACAAACTAGATACTGAACTTCAAACAAAAGAATGAGGAAAGAAGCAGTGTTTTCAGTTCCAGGCAAACAAAAATTTCTTTTCTAATCTCCCTCTCTGATTTCTGAAACCCCTCTTTCTTATTCAAAGCTGTTTCTGACTAATTTCAGCACCTCTTTATATGTGTGTGTGTATCTTTGTCTGTGTGTGTACATGTGTATCTCTCTATCTGTATCTCCTCTCTATCTCTGTCTCTCCAAAAATCAGTGTATATATCTCCTACTCCTCTTATCTCTCTGAAAATCTTTTGTATCTCTTTTTTCAAAAAAAAATTCCCCTAAACTAATGGAAGTTCTGCCTCTTTTATAGCCTAGCATCAGCCCTTTACAGTCTATAAAACCTATTCAGATCCCCTCCCATGTGGCCTGCTGCCTTTCCAGTTTCCACTCAACTATTTAAAGTAAAACCCTTCCCATGATATTCCCCTGCCAGCCTTTTATCATCTTATTTAAATTAAAACCAGGGTATGGGCAGCCTGAAGATGGCCTGACAGCCCATGCTGTCCCATTTGCTCTAATTATTAAAGCACTATAGTGCACATGCTATCAATTCAGAACTCAAGCTGAACTGAAACCACAAATTAAACTATAAATGTTTCTGATCCAAATCGAACAAAACACAGACAACATACTCAGTTCCTAATTGAGTTTAAACAAAATTTGATCAGACAAACCAATGACAAGGATCAGATTATCACTATTCCAAGCTGAACTAATTTACGACGTATATCGACTCGACTATACTAATTGTAACACATACAATCAATGATCAGAAATCCAACAGTATCAACATGTGATTCAAATTGTACTGACTAAACAAAGTTGTACTGGGGACTAATTAATCAATCAAATTTAAATTCAATTGATTGTACAGCTTACACATATACACATGATCAGTAAATGGAGAAAACTTGGCCAAATACAGAAGTCCGGGCAAGGTGGACAACCCAGTCGACAAAAATTCAAAACATAAATTAAACAAAACATTATGGCATATGAACAGACATTCAATTATAACAGACAAGATGAACTGATAAAGAAAAAGAAAACAAAAATTACCTTAAAGCCTTGAAAAATCAGAAAGCCCTAGCTCGGATTTGAATCGACCTTTCTTGGGGTTGAACGGACTTTAATCGAAGGGTTCTCTACTGAGAACACTTCGATTAAGGTCCATTAGACCCTAATCATCTAGTTCAAATGGACACAGATCGGGCTCAGGGTTCCTAGGGTTCCTAAGGGGCAGATTTGGGATTTGGGTTTCCCTAGTTAGATTCGGACCAAACCAAGCATGGTTTGGTCAAGAGGGAAGTCAGAGGAGGGCCTGGTATAAACCTGGGGTGGTTTGGTGTAGATCGAGTTTTTTGTTCGAATCTTAGGAAGATTCGAGAACCTAGGAGCTGATTCGAGGCAAAGGGACAACAGATCCATGTTCAGGGTGGTGAGGCGGTCCTATGGTGTTAAGGTGGGGGTCACCGGCGTCCATGCCGCCGGGTGTTTGGTGAGGGGAAAGGGGGGCGGCTCTAGGGTTCCAGGGTTTTGGGTCTGTGAAGGGGATGAGGACGAAGGAGGTGTGTTTGGATAGGGGACGGGGTATGAGAGGAAAGCTTATATATGGGGTGGATGGCTTGATCTCGGCCGTTAGATCAATCGAGATCAATGGCCTGGATCTGAAGGTTTAAACGAACGGTGTCGTTTGGCTTAGTATTACGGTCAGGGTTGGTTCGGGTAATGGGTCGGGTTTGTATATGGGTATGGGGGATGTGATCTTGGCCGTTGATCGTCCTGAGA
The DNA here is from genome assembly GCF_000393655.2 of Nicotiana sylvestris. Classification (NCBI taxonomy): domain Eukaryota; kingdom Viridiplantae; phylum Streptophyta; class Magnoliopsida; order Solanales; family Solanaceae; genus Nicotiana; species Nicotiana sylvestris. The sequence goes on along the minus strand of NC_091062.1, from coordinate 134,408,565 downwards.
TCAACTGTCCAGATTAAAAGCGGCTCAACGACGTCGTTTGGACAGTTGTGTGGCCAGCTCATCTGGACCGGGTAAACAGGGCTTCTGGATTGGGTTGTTTGGGCCTTTTTATTTTAATTTGGACTGGCCCAAGTCCAAAAACTCTTTTCTTTTTTTTTCTTTTTTTTAATCTCTTAATTAAAATGCCAAATAATGCTATAAAACATTAAACAATAATTAACACACAATTAAAATAACATCATTTAATGACAAAATAGAATGAAAGACGCATATTTTGTGATTTTCCTTTTAATAACCGGATTACGGTTCAACTACACATGACATATATTTTTTATATTTTTTGTTTGATAAAAATAAAGACGGACAAGATCACAGATAACTAACAAAAATGCCACGTAAAATCCAAAAATTGTACAGCAAGACCAATTGCTATTATTTTTGTTTCGTTTGGAGTGATTATTGCGAAAACAAAAATCACGTGCTCACACCAAATGTGCAATTACCAGTTGGTTTCAAGATGCCCAAATTTGACCTATACAACGGGCACGGCGATCCAGTAGCCCACTTGAGGGGTTTCTGCAGCAAGATGCGTTGAGCTGGGGGAAGAGACGAATTATTAATGGCTTACTTCAGTCAAAGTTTGAGCGGATCAGCTTTGGAGTGGTATACCCGCCAGGACCATGGGAGATGGTACACCTGGGATGACTTGGCACAGGCATTTGCTTGTCATTTCCAATACAATCTGGAAATCATCCCAGATCGACTATCCTTGACAAAATTTGAGAAAAAGTACAATGAAAGCTTTAGAGAGTATGGTTTCTGGTGGAGGGAACAGGCAGCAAGGGTGGATCCTCCAATGAAGGAAAGTGAAATGGTAGACTACTTCCTACAAGCCTTGGAGCCAACTTACTATGCCCATTTGGTTTCAGCAATAGGAAAATCATTCAATGAAGTAGTGAAGATGGGAGGTATGGTGGAAGAAGGCCTCAAGACGAATAAAATCATGAGTTATTCGGCTATTAAGGCAACTACTCAAGCTATTCAAGGCGGAGTAGGAGGGATTGGAAAGAAGAAAAGAGAGGAAGCGGCAATGGTTGATTCAGGAACTTGGTCGGGATCCAGAGGTTCACCTCATTACTACAATCAACATCGATCCCACCAACCAACTTACCACCACAATTCACCCCAACACTACTATCTCCAGTCGAAACCTCATTTTTCCGTTAACCATGCGCAAACATACAATCAGCCACCTGCCCACGCTCATTGGCGTGCTCCTGTCATACCAAATACCTACCCTTATCCGCGAACCTATCCCGGACCAGGTTTTAAGGCCTAATCAAGCATTCAGGGGTGAAAGGGGGTAGAAAAAGAAAACCTTCACTCCATTGGGAGAATCCTACACTAGTCTGTTCCACAGGCTAAAACAGCTAGATATGCTAGGGCCGATACAATCCAAGCTGCCCAATCCTCCTCCAAAGAATCTGGACTACACCGTTAGCTGTGAGTATTGTTCTGGTACACCAGGCCATGATACAGAAAAGTGCTGGCATTTAAAGAATGCAATACAAGAGCTGATTGATACTAATAAAATTGAAGTTCAAACCCCCGAAGCTCCCAATATCAACAAAAATCCAATGCCAGCCCATCAAGAGGCCAATATGATAGAAATAGTACGGGCTGATGGGGAAACAAAGAAGCCGTCACAAACCGTCATGATGATTCGGTCTCATGAAGCCAAGACAGATGAACAGTTAGCAGAGGAGAAGTCGGTACCTAAGCAGAACAAAAATGGTGATGAGCCATCTGTGGTAGTTGAGAAAGGATCTACAAGCAAAGTGGCTACGAAGCAGGAAGGATCAAAAGTGATTGTACCAGGGGTCACCAGCAAACCCATCATAGTCGTGGAAGGAGCCCGTGTAGATCGGGTTATTATCAAGCCAGTAACCCAGTTGCCAGTTATCAACAACAAGGCCATTCCATGGAACTACGAATGGGTGACGGTAATGTACAAAGGAAAAGAAGTCAAGGAAGAAGTCTGTGAAGTGCAAGGCTTGACTCGCCCTGGAAGATGTTTTACTCCCGAAGAGTTAAGAAAAGCTAAAAATAATCCAACACCAATAAAGAAAGCTGTGACGGAAGAAGAAGCGGAAGAATTCTTGAGAAAGATGAAGCTCCACGACTATTCTATCGTGGAACAATTGAAAAAGACGCCCGCTCAAATTTCATTATTGTCATTGTTGATCCATTCTGACGAGAACCGTCAGGATTTAATGAAGATCTTGAATGAGGCACACGTTCCTGATAAAATCTCCGTGAATCACTTGGAAAAAATAGCCAACAAAATCTTTGAGGCAAACAGAATTACATTTTCTGATGACAAATTGCCTGTGGAAGGTACTGAGCACAACAGAGCTCTTTACCTCACCTTAAAATGTGAAAACTCCGTAGTGACCCGGGTGTTGGTTGACAATGGGTCAAGCGCAAACATCTGCCCTCTCTCCACTCTGAGCAAGTTGAAAATAAAAGAGGAGAGGATCCAAAAGAATATTATTTGCGTACGGGGATTTGACGGTGGAAGCAGAGATTCATTTGGCGACATAGTGCTGGAGCTGACAATAGGGCCAGTTGAATTCACAATGGAGTTTCAGGTGTTGGATATAGCTGTTTCTTATAATTTACTGTTGGGTCGACCATGGATACATGCTGCTAAAGCAGTCCCATCAACACTACACCAGGTGGTCAAGTTTGAATAGGATAAGCAAGAAATAGTTGTGCACGGGGAAGACAGTTTAAATGCTCACAGCAGTGCCATTGTACCGGTCGAAGGAATAGAAAATGACCAGGGACCATGGATTTACCAGGTTTCCGACACAATGTTGGTAGAGAAAATTCCAGAGGGGAAATACATTCCGAATCCAAAGATAACCGCTGCATCAGTCATGGTAGCCTATGAAATGTTAAAGAATGGTTTTGTACCCGGCAAATGTTTGGGCTCATCTTTGCAAGGCATTATACAACCAGTATCTCTCCTCGAGAACTGGGGAACATGTGGTTTGGGATTCATACCCACTGTCACAGACGTGAGAAAGGCCAGAAAGCCAAAACAGAAGGCATGGGTCCTTCCAAAACCAGTCCCATATCTATCAAAATCTTTTGTCAAGTCCGGTACCATAAATCACCCGATAACAACAATTCCTAAATCCATGATTAATCATGAGAAGGAATTAATTGAAAGATTTGAAAAGCTGTTTGACGATGTGAACATGGTGGAAAACGATGAAGGTTCTAGCAACGCAGAAGTTCAATTCATTGGGCCAGAGACAAAGCTTAATAATTGGAAAGCCACTCCTCTCCCCATTCGAAAGGAGTCTTGGTAGTTTATTTTGATTTTCCTTCAGTTTGTTTGGGTTACTTCAGGGTTGTAATCCCAATGTTTATCTTACAGTTTGTTTGAAGTGTGCAAACCTTGTTATCTTTCATCATCCAATGAAAATACAGTTTCCTTTTCATTATCATTCCTGATAGTTTTCTTTTCTTTTTCTTCTTCTTTCTGTACAGCCCTTTTTACGCTGGCTCTAGTGATATGGCATGCATAAGGAATCTTCAGCCCAGTCTTAAAAATCAATCTGGTTCTGAAATAATAATTCAAGAAGTATATTGTGATTATGAATCAGAATATGATGAGGATGAGGCTTTCGAAGAGATTAGTAAAGAGTTAATTCATTTTGAAGAAAAAACCAAACCTAACCTGAGTGATACCGAAGACATCAATCTAGGAGATACAAATAATATCCGAGAAACTAAAATAAGTGTCCACCTCGAGCCAAAGATCCGGGAGTTAATTAAAACACTCATCGAATTCAACGATGTTTTTGCATGGTCATATGACGACATGCCAGGCTTGAGCACCGATTTAGTGGTTCACAAATTGCCCACTGATCCAATGGTGCCTCTTGTCAAGCAAAAGCTGAGGAAGTTCAAGACTGATATGAGTGTGAAAATTAAAGAATAAATCACCAAACAGTTGGATACAAAGGTCATTCAAGTCACTCGGTATCCTTTTTGGTTGGCTAATGTTGTTCCTGTGCCAAAGAAAGACGGCAAGATTAGAGTATGCGTCGATTACCGCAATCTCAACAAAGCAAGTCCAAAGGATAACTTCTCATTACCCAATATCCATATTTTAATCGATAATTGTGCCAAACATGAGATAGGATCTTTTGTGGATTGTTATGTCGGGTATCATTAAATTCTAATGGATGAAGAAGATGCAGAAAAGACGGCATTCATCACACCATGGGGAACTTATTGCTACCGGGTAATGCCATTTGGTCTGAAGAACGCCGGGGCAACTTACATGAGAGCAATGACCACGGTGTTTCATGATATGATACATAAGAAGATTGAGGTATACGTGGATGATGTGATCATAAAATCAAAGCATCAGGCCAACCACGTTGGGGATTTGAGGAAATTCTTCCTGAGACTTCGCAGGTACAACCTCAAGCTTAACCCTGCCAAGTGCGCATTTGGCGTTCCATCTGGAAAGCTGTTGGGATTTATAGTCAGTCGGCGAGGCATCGAGCTAGATCCATCAAAGATCAAAGTCATCCAAGAATTGCCACCTCCAAGGAACAAGACAGAAGTAATGAGTTTGTTAGGGAGGTTGCATTACATCAGCAGGTTTATTGCTCAGCTCACAACAACCTGTGAGCTTATTTTCAAATTGTTGAAGAAGGATGTTGCGGTCAAGTGGACGGATGAGTGTCAAGAAGCATTTGATAAGATAAAAGGACACTTATCAAACCCACCCATGCTGGTTCTGCCAGAGCAAGGAAGACCTTTGATTCTTTACTTGACAGTCTTGGAAAATTCATTTGGTTGTGTACTGGGGCAACACGACATCACCGGCAGAAAGGAACAGGCCATTTACTACCTTAGCAAGAAGTTCATAGCTTATGAGGTTAAGTACACTCATCTGGAAAGGACATATTGTGCCCTAACTTGGGTAGCTTAGAAATTGAAACACTATTTGTCATCATACACTACTTACCTCATTTCGCGTCTAGATCCATTGAAATATATTTTTCAAAAGCCTATGCCAACAGGGAGACTTGCAAAGTGGCAGATATTGCTCACAGAATTTGACATCATTTATGTGACTCGGACTGCAATAAAAGCCCAAGCATTAGCCGATCATTTAGCCGAAAACCCGGTTGACGAGGAGTACGAGCCATTGAGAACTTATTTTCCCGATGAAGAAATAATGCATATCGGTGAGATGGAGCAAATTGAAAAACCTGGCTGGAAACTTTTCTTTGATGGGGCTGCTAACATGAAAGGAGTCGGGATAGGAGCTGTAATTATTTCTGAAACCGGGCATCACTATCCTGTTACGGCTCAACTTCGATTTTATTGCACTAATTATATGGATGAGTATGAAGCTTGTATTTTGGGTTTAAGGCTAGCTGCAGACATGGGTATCTAGGAAATCTTGGTCTTGGGAGATTCGGATCTTCTGGTACATCAAATTCAAGGAGAATGGGAAACACGAGACTTGAAGCTCATACCATACCGACAATGTTTACATGATCTTTGTCAGCGGTTTCGATCAGTAGAGTTCCGGCATATTCCAAGGATCCATAATGAGGTTGCCGATGCATTGGCTACCCTGGCATCAATGTTGCACCATCCGGACAAAGCTTATGTGGATCCACTGCATATTCAAGTCCACGATCAGCACGCTTACTGCAACATGGTTGAAGAAGAATTTGATGGTGAACCATGGTTCCACGACATCAAGGAGTATATCAGAATGGGGATATATCCAGCACAAGCCACATGGGATCAAAAGAGAACCATTAGGCGGTTGGCAAATGGATTCTTATTAAGTGGAGGAGTTTTGTATAAAATAACACCAGACCTTGGATTATTAAGATGCATAAATGCTAAACAAGCTACGGCTGTCATGTCTGAAGTACATTCGGGAGTTTGCGGACCCCACATGAGCGGATATGTGTTGGCAAAGAAAATTCTCCGAGCTGGTTACTATTGGCTTACCATGGAGCGAGATTGTATCAGTTTTGTGCGCAAATGTCATCAATGCCAGATACACGGGGATTTGATTCATTCTCCACCATCCGAGTTGCACACAATGTCGGCACCATGGCCCTTCGTCGCTTGGGGCATGGATATTATTGGACCAATTGAGCCGGCAGCATCCAATGGGCACAGGTTCATTCTGGTAGCCATTGATTATTTCACCAAATGGGTTGAGGCCAAAACATTCAAATCAGTGACCAAGAAAGCTGTGGTCGATTTTGTTCACTCAAATATCATATGTCGATTCGGAATCCCAAAGGTGATCATCACAGATAACGGTGCTAATCTTAACAGTAACTTAATGAGAGAAGTATGTCAACAGTTTAAGATTATACATCGCAATTCTACCCCATATCGGCCCAAGGCGAATGGAGCAGTCGAGGCAGCCAACAAAAACATAAAGAAGATACTTCGGAAAATGGTAGAAGGTTCAAGACAATGGCACGAAAAATTACCATTTGCGTTGTTGGGGTATCGTACTACTGTTCGCACTTCGGTAGGAGCAACTCCTTATTTGTTGGTGTATGGCACTGAGGCAGTAATTCCTGCAGAAGTTGAGATTCCTTCCCTTCGGATCGGCGCCGAAGCTAAGATTGATGATGATGATGATGAATGGGTCAAAACTCGTTTGGAACAGTTAAACTTGATTGATGAAAAACGATTGGCAGCAGTATGTCATGGCCAATTGTATCAAAGAAGAATAGCAAGAGCATACAACAAAAAGGTGCGTCCCCGAAAGTTGGAAGTGGGTCAACATGTGCTGAAACGTATTCTTCCACATCAGGTTGAAGCAAAGGGCAAATTTGCCCCGAATTGGCAAGGACCGTTCATTGTGACCAGAGTATTGTCCAATGGTGCATTATGTTTAATAGATATTGAAGGAAAATGCATAGACATGGCTATCAATTCTGATGCGGTAAAGAGATATTATGCATGATTTTTCTTTGGTATAATTATTGAATGTTTGTATTTGGCATTATTTCGAAGATTGGAATGACAAAGGCAATTTATTCTGCTATCCAAACACTGTATCCTTTGTTCCCCCTTTTGAGCCATATTTTGTTTCTTTCCTACCCTCTTTTGGAATCATTAATAAAAAAAAAGAGAAAAGAAAATTATAGAAGTGAACTACGTTTGACCTGATTCCTCAAAGAGGATACGTAGGAGCCTCACGGCTCGGTCATAGGGTGCATAATATGCATAATGTACATAAAATGAAACATCAAGAGACCCCCAATCAAGAAACTGGGGCAGGAATTGTATTGGCAATAAGAAAAATGATTCCAAGAGTTGTAATTTTAAACCCATATCAAAATTATTTAACTTTTGATACCCTTTCATTCCAACCACATACCAAAACACCTTTCGATCAGTCTTAGAAAAATGCCGAGTCAAGCAAATGGAGGTAATTCATAACACTCTGGTCCAAACAAGAAAAAATGATGAAAATGAGAGGGTCTTATAGGTGAAAACCCGCACGGGCACCATGAGACGACGAAAGCTGAGAGAAAGTAAAATGAGAGAGTCTTATTGGTGAAAACCTTCGCAGGCACCATAAGGCAAAAAGGAATTAAGAAATAAACAAATGAGGGAAGTTGGTCGATGAAAACTCTTTAAGACACTGCAAGTCAAACAAGGTCCGTAAGTCCGCAAAAAGAAAAATTGGGTTATGGAAATTTTGGAAAAATTGAAAAGGAGATTGGTTAAATAGACTGGGCTGATTAATCCAAAATGCATACCCTAATCATTGGTGCCAGTAACTCCAATCAGATAAGTTCCTTATTCATATCTCCAACAGTCATCCAAATTTGGATTTTTCTTTTCATTCTTAATTGTCGAAATCGTCATGTTTCGTCACTAATAGTCTTACTCTTCTAAAGTTTTTGAGGTAAGTTTCGTTCCAAGCAAATAAAAAGGAATGTCAAGGTATACTACAAAGATTCAAGATTACACAATGCAAAATACGGCCATGATAGGCGGGAAGTAATAGGACGAAAATAAGATATGGGTGTGAGAAAAGATGAATCAGAAAAGTGGTTCAGTAATGTCAGGAGAGACATATGATTACGATTGAAGGGGTTTGAAGTGAAAACAACAGTTGGGGATCCAACGGTGAAGGATCAATTATGAGGACAAAACAGTCTTTTTAACCGCTCCAAGGCAGTAAAACAGGACAAAGAGAAACTCCACCCCCAGCAAGAATGCCACAACTAACCACCATGCCTTAAACTAACAAATTTTCTTTGATTTGAAACAGGGGCAAAAACAATATTTGTTTCAGGAAACACCCGGTGAGGGAAGAAGTCAGGCGTCCACCTGGAGAACAAGGAACAGCAATGGGAGTATTAGCAATCAGGCATCCACCTGGAGAACAAGGAAGAGCAATGGAAGTATTAGCAATCAGGCGTCCACCTGGAGAACAAGGAAGAGCAATGGAAATATTAGCAATCAGGCGTCCACCTGGAGAACAAGGAAGAGCAATGGAAGTATTAGCAATCAGGCGTCCACCTGGAGAACAAGGAAGAGCAATGGGAGTATTAGCAATCAGGCGTCCACCTGGAGAACAATTAAGAGCAATGGAAGTTTTAGCAATCAGGCATCCACCTGGAGAACAAGGAAGAGCAATGGAAGTATTAGCAATCAGGCATCCACCTGAAGAACAAGGAAGAGCAATGGAAGTATTAGCAGTCAGGCGTCCACCTGGAGAACAAGGAAGAGCAATGGAAGTGTTAGAAATCAGGCGTCCACCTGGAGAACAAGGAAGAGCAATGGAAGTATTAACAGTCAGGCGTCCACCTGGAGAACAATGAAGAGCAATGGAAGTATTAGCAGTCAGGCGTCCACCTGGAGAACAAGGAAGAGCAATGGAAGTATTAGCAGTCAGGCATCCACCTGGAGAACAAGGAAGAGCAATGGAAGCATTAGCAGTCAGGCGTCCACCTGGAGAACAAGGAAGAATAGTTGAAATAGCAATCAGGCGTCCAAGGCGTCCACCTGGAGAACAAGGAAGAACAGTTGAAATATCAGCAATCAGGCATCTACCTGGAAAACAAGGAAGGACAGTTGAAGTAATCAAGGTCAGGAGCCCCCTGAAGAATGGAATGGAGACTAATTTTCAAAGTAATCAAGGTCAGGAGCCCCCCTAAAAAATAGAATGGCAATTTATTTTTGACATTGCTGGTTGAAGTCAAGAGCCCGCCCATATAATAGAGGAGTACACTTAGAGTCAATAAAGCAGAGGAATCCAACCGAATCCCCAACGGGAAACAACAAGAATCCCAAACATAGGAAGGAAGTACAAGACACAATGAAAAACAATACGAAAAGAAATAAGCAGTTCAAGATCGGTGGTCAAAGGAGAATACGAGACAAGTCGGAAGCAAAGGATACCAAAGAGTCACCAAGACATCAAAGCAACAAGAAACGCAAGGGCATGATCTAGATAAGATTTTGTAATTCATATACCATGGTCTAGTCTAGCTTTTTGTTTTTCTTTAAGCAGGGTGTAATAAGGAGGTCAGCAAGCAGTAAAAGCAGCACGCAACAGCAGTAACATCACAGTCCCATGGTAGTCCCAGCTACCAAAACTTCCCGAACTACATTGACCTGATTCCCTTTTAGCCAGGGATATGTTGGAAACCTTTGAAGCAAGGTTCAGTCAAATCTTTCAAAAATGCTTCACACGGAATAGTCAAATGGGCAAAAATCGCTCGTATCCGCTCACTTTATCTTTGTACGAAAACTCTTCGTATTTTCGGACAAAGAGGGGCAGCTGTGAGCACGTGATTTTTGCCTCACAAGAACTACTCCGAAAGAAATCACAAATAATTTTTCTTTGTATGCAATTTTTAGAATTTATGTGGTATTTTTGGATAATTATTTGTGTTTTATCTGTAACTGTTTACTTTGTTATAGTTAAATGAAAATAAAAAAAAATACATATTGCATGCATATCTAGGATTATTTATGCATTTAAGAATTAATTAAACCGTCATTTAACTAAAAAAAATCACAAAAAATATGCATTTATCCTATTTTTGCCATTTAAATAAGTCATGGTGTGATTAAAGTTTTGTCTTGTGTGTTAATGTTTGTTAAGGGATAATTAATATTTTTGTAAGGGTAATTTTTGATTTTTATAATTAGAATTAGGACTTTAATAATTAGGAATTAAAGGAAAATAGGAAGGAGAATTTGGGTTGGGCCGTTTTTAATTGACAAAAATCAGGCCCAAAATGTGTAATGACCCAGTCCAGGACCAGGTCTCTCAGCTGTCTCCCAAACGACGTCGTTTGGATGCTTTCAATCTGGACCATTGATCGGTCAGATCCAACGGTCCATTTCAGATCTTCAATTAAATCAAACGACGTCGTATGATGGGATTCAATCAAGGCCGTCTTTTCCTTTTAATCCAACGGACGAGATCAGACCACCCCTCCCCTATATAAGCCCCAAATCCTTACCCCACCCCCAAACCAAACACCCCCCTCCCTCTCCTGTTCATCATCGTCCTTGAGACGATACCCCAAACCCTAGCCGCCCTAACTCCCCCTCGCCTGAAACGACGCCGCCGGTCACCACCTTAACACCCCTGAACCCCCTGACCATCCTCTATCCGAATCTGGTAACCAATGAGCTCGAATCTTCCTGGAGTTTCTCGAATCTTCATTTGAAGATTCGAGCCAAACTCAGATCCAAACCAACCAGTCTCTAATTAACACCATAGCACCCCCTAAACGCCCTCGTTACAGATCTGTTAGTTGTTCACCTCGAATCACCCTACATCATCTCGAATCTTCAATCGAAGATTCGAGCATAACTTAAACATACCCCAATGCACCCCAAACCCACACCAGTCACTCTCCTAACCTCACTCGTAACCAAACCAAACTTGGTTTGGTTCGAATCTGACCAGAAACGGTTGAACCTTAAATCTGAGAAAAAGTGAAACCCTAAAATTCCAAATCATGGATTTTGTCTGATTAAATGAAGGTTTGGGGTCTAATGGACCTTAATCAAAGTATTCTCAAATTAGAATACTTCGATTCAGGTCCGTTCGACCTCAATAAGGTTCAAATCAATTCAAGGTTAGGACATATTTTGGGTTTGAAGATTCAGAGGTATTTTCCCTATTTTTCTCTTGTATCCTATGTGTGTATTGTTGCCTGTTTTAGTAATCTGTGTAATTTTCCTATCTTTTTATTTGATTCTGTCTCATATCCACTTATAGCATTGTTTCTGTTTGTTTTGATTGTTTACAATGTGTGTAATCGACTCGATTAAGTTTGTCGATTAGTTGTTTTATAAATTCCTATTTCTGTTAATGTTGATTGAAACAACCTGTTTATCTATTTATAGACTGATTGTTGACAATTATTGTAGATAATCAGTTGATTAGTACTCGTCAATTAAATCGTTTTTGTTTGTAAATCAATAAGTTCGTCAAATAGATGTTGTGTATGTTGATCTCTAGGCAATTAGTTTCAGGGCATTGTCAATATGCTGACAATGTTCCTGCATTTATGTTGATCTTAGTTCAATTTTCAATTTCAGTTTAAAGGGTTCTGCTGAGTTCTGTGAGGTGTTAATATGTTTTTATTCAAGTTCAGTCTGAATTCAGCCTTTGTCAATTAGTTATTAGACATTTGGTATGCCGGATCGATCATAGTCATTGCAGTTCCCTGTTTGGCACAATTTGTGAGGATAGAATGGTTGTTTGATTTATTTTAGGAATTGGTTGTTAGTTGTTAGGTAGATTAGTTTAGATAAATGTTAAGTGTGGGCAGTTTGGTCTAGGGCAGTAATAGTAAAGGAATTTCAGGGGTGTTTGGGGAATAAAACAGTTAGCATGATACTTTATTGCTAGTGCTTTATCAGTGGGGTATTAATTAATCCTAATGGGAAACCAAAGAAAGTGGGAGGGGCTGAAATCAAGGGAAAAAGGTATCCTTAGTGTTTTGATTAATTGAAAATCCAGACTTAGTGTTATTTGAGTGGAAAATTCTGATTTTAAAAGGGGAAAAGGGGTCGGGCAGCACAAAAAGGAAGAGGCAAACTTGTATAAAGAGGGGGTGTTGGGACTGATTGCAAGACAGACAGAGAGAGAGATATACATACAGAAAGGATCTAAAAAGAGCTGAAAAATCAGTAGAGAGGACAGAAGAGAATATAGACAGAACAGATAGAGAGGACAGAAGAAAAAGAAGAGAAAACAGTTAGAGAGGAGAGACAGAATATACACACAGAGAAAAAAAAAGAGATAAAAAATTAGAAACAGTAAAAACAGAATTTTACATTAGAAGCTAGTGTTAAGGTTGATTTTTGGAGATTGAGAGTTTCAGTTTGTTTCTCCTAAGCTTTTAAAAAATCAGAAATATTGTTTTCCCTGATTTGTCCGGGTTTGTTTGTTGATACTGTTTGGTTTAAATCTGAAATTTCCTAAGATTCCTGCTATTGTGCGTCTGGGTTTCACGGGTCTTGCTGTTTTTGCTCAAATCTGCTGAATCATTGGCATTTTTCTGTTGTTGGGTTTATGTTGATGCTATTGCTGAAGTATTACCTCTTTTACCCTTATTTCCAGGTACATATCTGTAGACTCATGTCATGAAAAGCTTCAACATTGCAAGTAAATGAAGTTTGGAATTGCAATTATGTCCTCTACTCATTTAAATCTATTAGTTAAGTTTCAGTTTTGTTTTAGTTGGTTAATATAGTATTATACTTGACATGATAAACTATTAGCCAATTGGCCTTTTGAAGTAGTATAAATTCTGCGGTAATCTTATTTATTTTGAAGTTTAGTGATGACATTTATTTTTGTCAAGATAGGGAACATGGCAGAAAGCTGGCTATTAATTAAATCTTGTGATATGGTTGGCTAAGTATAGGATAGTATGGAAATATCGAGAAACTACATTACTAGCATATCTCGTCAAATATCCGATTTTTGTTTAAAGCTAGATGATGTAAGTTGTATTTTGTTCGTATATGGCGTGATAACGGTTATGTGTATAACCATAGGTGAGAGGTGAATTGATATGATCCGTTATGTTTACGATGTTGGAGTATTACGAATGGTTCAGATGTATAACTACGTTACATGTAATGTCATTTTATTAAATCAATTTGTAGAGTAGTTTTTTTTTAATAACAAATGGCCCATTTATTTTAGGAATGCGATCAATTCATTTCTTAAAAATAGTATATAAAATAATGTAAAATTTTTTATAAAGTGTAGATTTAGTATTTGTAAATAGCTTGCATAAGCCTAAATAAAGAAAATTGGTTTAATTTTATCTATCCCAAATTCAATCATTGTAAGCAAATTAACCAAATAATTTGACCTTTGGACTAAAAACTAGTTGTGTAGAAGAAGGCCGGATTTATAAATACTAAAATGCAACATTTAAGTCAAAGATATACAAAATAGAGTTCGCTCCGAATAGAATAATGGAAATTCTTCGAAAACTATTAGTTTGCTTATCAATTAAATTTTTCCTAGTTTTTTAGACGTAATTCGCTTTTGGTAAGTTTTCAAACATATACACTTAGTCTTAAGCTTAGGAAAATGATAAATAACTTGTGCATATAATTATCAAGTATTAAAAAATACATAAGCAAAAATACGAATACCGTATTCATGATAAAAATGGTAGTTTTAGTTGCGCGTTATTTATTATTTTTTTTATCTCATTAATTCTTTTAATTTGAATAGTTTCGAGGTATATAATTCACACGTTTAAAATATAATCTGTGGTCAACACCTAATAAATTTTGATTTTTTTAAGAAATCTCGAGACATTCCATTTGGTGATTTCCAATGGTTTTCATATTTAAAAATAAATGGACGTAATAAACAGTTGTAGAAAATTTATATTAACATCAAAAAATATTTTATGTAATTGGGGACACGTTCGCGTGACATGATTACATTTCTAAAGACAATTTAGAGTATGCGTTCGCGCAACTTCGAGCAAACTTTCTTAATAAAAGGGGTTTTTCGGAGGATATTTAAATTAAATTAGTTTCATATAACCCGAGATGTGCAGTTCACTATTTAATCATACAAGAGTAACGAATGTTCGTAATTTTATTTTAAGCACAATTCCGAACATAATTATTTTTATAATAAAAAATACAAAAAATATTATCAATCTTATTGTGTACACGTATGCGTGACACGAATCTTTGTATTTATAAAAAATATATAATTCGAATATACGTACGCGTGATTCGTTTCAAGGAAGGTTTATAATTGTAAACAATCTAACCAAACGCGATAACAAAATCATGCAACAAGAAATTAGGTATTTATTAAATCGAGATAATTAGGCCAAGTATAAAAATGGTTAAGCGACCGTGCTAGAACCACGGAATTCGGGAATGCCTAACACCTTCTCCCGAATTAACAGAATTCCTTACTCAGATTTCTGGTTCGCAGAATGACAAACAGAGTCATATTTTCCTTGATTCGGGATTAAAACTGGTGACTTGGGACACCCTAAATCTCCCAAGTGGCGACTCTGAAATAAATAAACAAATCCCGTTTCGATTGTCCTTTAATTGGAAAAACTCCTACGCCCCTCGCGGGGGCGGAAGAAGGAGGTGTGACACTTATCATGGATGCTCTTGCAGTTCAAAGAAAATCAATTAAGGAGCTGAGCAAGAAGACAAAGAAGCTAAAAAAGACTCGGTCCTCAAAGGAGTCGGTGAAGCAATTGAGGGGAGATGTGGAGAAGATGAAGTCAGCTGGCGACTTACCATTGGAGCTCTTATTACATAACCAGATTCCAGTAGCTCAGGCAGAGCAGGTTCAGGACCAGAAGATCGAGGGAAGAGCCAAGGAGGAGGAGAGTGATTCCCCAGGTTGATGATGTGGAGATTCAGCTGGAGGACCCTGAGGGAGGTGCCTCAGGCCAGCCACAGGACCCCGAGCCAGGTGATCCAAGCACCCAGCCACAGGACCCCATGCAGACAAAGGACCCATAGGGAGTTTTCTTTACTCTCTAACCCTCTTTTTGATCTTATGTTTGGTTATTTAGTATTAAGGACAATGCTAGCTTTCATTTGAGGAGGTGTCTTATTTTGATTTGTGATATTGGGATGTAAATATGACACTTATTTTTCCTTTATTGTTATTTTTCAGTTTTGGTATGTATATAACTTTACCATTTATTTCACTTTTCGTTATTTTTCAATCTCAATCTATATATAAAGTTACTTTCTCATGTATATATTCATTCCCTCTTATGTATATTCATCTAAATCCCCTATTGTAAATATTTAGTTTACTTTCCACATTTTACTTCATAAATTCTTTTGCAATTTTCCTTAATAGCATAGCTTCTTATTTCATTTAGTGGATTTTTTTTGGGTTCATAGCTTCTTATTTTACAAGTTTTTGTGATCAATAAGCCTTTGGTTTTCTTAATTCCACGATTCTTTCCAAAGGTAGAGTTTGTGTGAACCGGGTGGCTCTTCCCGATGATGGATGGCATGACAACCTTCTTAAGGATTTGAGTCTATTTTTCTTTTCATTTTTGTGTAAATAGTAGCTAATGAGCAATAGTACCGCAGGCAAAGCTTCACTTGGGCCTAACACATTTACCTTTGACCTTATGGTTAAAAATAAATTGATGTGTAAAGGATGGTGATAGTTGTGACCTTGAGACTCTTGTATTGTCTAAACAATCATCGAGTTTCTCAGAACCATTTGTGTTGCTCAAATCTTAGCTTAGGTTGTTGTGGGCCCCTAACTCTGTCTCTTTAGCAATCCTATAGCTTGTGTGGTAAGGTATTGATTTGCAAGTCCAAGTCCCGTGCCAATGAGTCTAGTACTTGCCCTGAATGTTTGTCTAGGCGAAATCCTAAGTGTAGCTCGACTTGAGAAGTGATCATAGGCTCTCCTTGATCCTAATTGAGACTTGAAAACATCCATAGCCCACCAATGATAATATCCCTAGTCAACCCCGTTGAACCATAGCCCTTATTCTTTCAATGACCATGATACAAGCTTTTATCCATTCTAAAATGATCCTCTCTTGGCACCCGATCTTTCCTTAGCACAAGGCAAAAGCATAAGTTTGGGGGGAGAGACAAGGAATGCAAAAGTGATAAAAGGTACAAAATGAAGAAAAGGAAAGGCAAAAAGAAAAAGAAAGAAAAGCAAAAAAGTCAAAAAGAAAATGAGCAATGTAGAAGAAATGAAGGGATTCAATAAAAGCAAAGACGAAAGGTCTGAAAATATTAGAAAGGAGAGAAAGGATTGAAATGAACAAGAAAGAGTGGCAATGTGTCTCTCTAGCCCTAAGGAAGAAGTAAATTACTCAAAGAGTCAAGAAAATGTGTGCCAAAATGAAGCAAATGAAGTGCTTAAGGAAAGATGAAACCTTCTTAGACCAATATATCCTACCTTGAACTAAAAGCCTTCATTACATTCCCGCAAAAGCCTATATGATCTTGAGTTGAGTGAGCTTACAATAGTGTTGATTGACATAAGGGGCAAGCTTATGGTACTTAGAGCTGGACTTGTGACCTTCCTTTGAGAGAGATGAGTGTGTTTTCCACAATCCTCGTTCTGAGTGCTACAATCTAAAAATGAGGTTTGCATATGGAGAGTCGAGGAGTATGAGTTTGGGTTCCACAGTGACCAATATGGTAGAAAGAGTTCCTTGATGAGTTGAGTCAACTCTTGATGCTTTTGTGTCACACTAAAACCATGGTGCTAAAAAGGTTGTGTATTGTTAATAATGCATTTGAGTTAAGGGTAATTGTTTGTCCCAATTGATTCTTGATGAGGTCACTTTAGGACAGCTAAATTTTCCTTTCTTTTATCTTGAAGAGGTGGGAATAAGGGTGGCAAGTGGGCCGGTTAGGCCCGGGACTGGCCCAGGCCTGCGAGCCCAAATGGGTAGTGGGCCTAAACGGTCCTACCCGTTTAAGCCCGACACAAAGAAGACATACAGGCCCATGTGGGCCGGTTCACAGTAGGGGCCCGTTAGGACCGAGACCGTTTGGGCCAGGACCGGCTCCTAAAGGGGCCGGTTCAACCGGTCCCAAACGGTCCTAAATGGGCCCAACGGTTAATTTTAAAAAAAAATCTCAAATCAAAATCTGACGATTGCACCTTTAAAATATAGCCGTTATGGCTGCCAAAATAGCGGCTGGTTATTTATAAAATAGCCATTTAACCCCCTCCCCCTCCCCCCAAACTTTATTTTAACCCCAAACTTTTTATAATTAAACTTTTTCCGTATTTTCAACTATAAATACCCCCTCATTCTTTCATTTTTCTTCACCAAATCATCAATCTCTCTCAATCTCTCTTTAATTTTCTTCTAGCATTGGTTACTTTGTTGTTGCAACTTGTGTGAAAAATTGTGAAGTTGGTGAATTGAAGTATTCAAGTCTTCAACGATAATTAATTTCAACAAGTTGTTCGTCAATTCGGTAAACTCATTCCAACTCTTTAGTTTTAATACTATATTTTTGTTTGTTTTATTTAATTACTTTGTATAATTATAATTAAGATGGCCTATTCCTTAAAAAAATGTTTAGTAAAAATAAGGGAAAACCCCAGAGTGGTGAATCTATTGGCCAATCTATTCCTCCTCTAGTGCCGACTTTGCAAAAGCTTTTTGCGACTTGGGGGAAAGTATCAATTTAATGCCATATTCGGTCTTCAAGACCTTGGGAATCGGACAACCTCGTCCAACTTCTATGAGGCTTCAAATGGCGGACCGATCAATGAAGCGACCTTTGGGAATTATTGATGATGTCCTTATTCGTGTTGATAAGTTCATATTGCCAGCCGATTTCGTGATCTTGGATTGTGAAGTGGATTTTGAGGTGCCTATCATTCTTGGGAGGCCCTTCCTAGCTATGGGAAAGGCCTTGGTTGATGTGTAAGCGGGAGAATTGACCTTCCGTATTGGTGATGAAAAGGTGGTGTTTCATGTATGCAAATCAATGAGGCAACCAAATAGCAACGAGGTGTGCTCGTTTGTTGACATTGTCACGGTAGTGATAGTGGATGACACAAGCGCTATGGCTAATGTTGAGGACCCACTTGAGGCCGGGCTATTGAACATGGATGTTGATGATGATGCTAGATGGGTGGAGTGTGTGAATGCATTACATGGAATGGGCTCATATTCTTATGAACCGAGGAAGTTATCTCTTGATCTTGAAAATCGCAAAACTCCTCCCACCAAGCCATCTATTGAACTTGGTGCGGTGTTGATGCAGGATGGCAAGGCCATTGCTTATGCTTCGCGGTAGTTGAAGATTCATAAGAAGATTTATCCAGTTCATGATTTGAAGTTAGCAGCCATTGTTCACGCGTTGAAGATTTGGAGGCATTATCTATATGGCGTGTCATGTGAGGTGTTCACGGATCACAAGAGTGTACAGTATTTGTTCAGGCAGAAGGAGCTAAATTTGAGGCAGAGAAGGTGGTTGGAGCTATTGAAAGACTATGATATCACCATCTTATATCATCCGGGGAAGGCCAACGTGGTGGCCGATGCTTTGAGTAGGAAGTTAGCCAGTATGGGTAGTCTTGCGTATATTCCAGTAAGGGAGAGACTACTTTCTTTGGATGTTCAGGCTTTGGCCAATCAGTTCGTGATGTTGGATGTTTTTGAGCCTAGCCGTGTGTTAGCTTGCACAGTCGCTCGTTCTTCTTTATTGGAGCGTATCCGAGATCGGTAGTATGATGATCCTTATTTGTGTGTCCTTAGGGACACGATGCAGCATGGAGGTGCCAAGCAGGTTACATTAGGAGATGATGGAGTTTTGAGGCTGCAAGGTCGAGTTTGTGTGCCTAATGTGGATGGACTCCGAGAGTTGATTTTAGAGGAGGCCCGATAACTGCGATTTCTGCATGTTTTTTATACCCATTCTTACCTGAGCTTTGTGCATTTATTGCCATATAATAGTCCCAAAATGCTTACAAATGACACTTGATTGCAGGTTTGAGTGACAAGATGACAAATACTAAAGATCGGCTAAAAAAGAAGTGAAATTTGCCGAGTGTCAAGAGACAACTGAAAGGGGGGATCAAAAGGCCCTGCGCGGTCCGCACTGTTCTGTCACGCGACTGCGCAGGAGAGTTCAGAAGCTGGGCATATCCAAGTTCAACCTGCACGGACCGCACTGTTTTGCCACGCGGCCGGGTAGGAAAGTTCAGAGGCCATGATATCTTTAAGATAAGCTGCGCGGTCCGCGCCTCTTCTCGCGCGGTCCGCATCCCTTTTTGTGCGGTCCGCACCTAAGAGAATCAGAGAAGCAATCACTCGAGACAAAAGCTCATGCGACCGCGCACCTAATCAGTGCGGTCTGCGTGGATGAAGTTCATGCGGCCGCACGTCACTTTTGTGCGGTCCGCGCCCCCCAGTACCAGATGCAAGTAATGAATACCCAGAGCCCTACGCGGCCACGCGTCATTTGTGCTCCGTCCGCGCCAAACCATCGGGGGTATTTTTGTCCGGTTTTTCCTATGAAGTATAAATAGAACATTTTACTTTTTAGCACGGAGTTTTTTGAGGAGGGCTGTTCGAGAGTAGAGAGCAGTTGAACTCGTGTTACCCTATTATCAGCCTATTTTGGGCCATTTCTTCTAGTTTTAAAGGGGAATCAAGTAGATTAACATTGTAGTTAGCTATTATGTCAATTTCATCTATTATTTCTTTGATTTTTGTTACTACTATGTCTAGCTAAACCCATTAGCTAGGGTTGTGGCTCAACCCTAGTGTGGGAAATTGATGGGTGTGATTGTTTAGTGCATGAATGATGTGGGTGTTTGCTATTTGGATTAATCTTAAGTTTTCACTAAGATTTGGTGGTTGCAAACACTAAGTCTAGCTTAGTGGGACTTGACTCTCCTTGAGAAAGAGAGTCTATGACCTCAAGATTAACTCCAACAAGGAATTGTGATGGACCCATGAGAATGGTAGTCCCAATTAACGGGTTAGACCTCGAGAGAGTAATTACCCAACTTGAACCATGAGTTGCTTGGGAAAATTAGCCTACCCGATTGGTCTCGAGAGAGTCAATTGGGCAAAATCACTCTCTCTACTGAGAGGTGTGAGAGTAGGTGTGAAAGGTGCAATGGTTATAGCATAAGCCCCATATTTGTCATTTTGGCATTAGGAATTTCTACCCGTTAGTGGACCACCTAGGTAAATGCTGCATCCCTAGTGCTTTTATCTATCTTGCATACAATTTAGAATCGTAATTTTAGCATAACCTAGTTTTACAACTGTAGTTGATAAATTGTAGCTCTTAAACAAAAGAAAACCAAAAATGTTAGAAGATCAATTATGAGCTAAAACACTATCCTAGACCATACAAATACTCGACTCCAATTTGAAGTTCCCAGTGGAAAATCGACCCCGATATCGCTATTGGGTAAAGGTATTAGCGCCCACTCATCCTTAGGTTGAGTCTGCTGTGATCAAGGCCCATAGTTCCTGGTACTCTATTCATCCGAGCGCCGCTAAGATGTATCGGGATTTGCGGCAGCATTATTGGTGGAGGAGGATGAAGAAGGATATTGTTGCATATGTGGCTCGATGTTTGAATTGTCAGCAGGTAAAGTACGAGCATCGAAGACTGGGTGGTTTGTTACAGAAGATCGAGGAGTGGAAGTGGGAGCAGATCACTATAGATTTTGTTATTGGGCTCCCACAGACTCGGAGGAAGTTCGACGCAGTGTGGATTATTATTGATAGGCTGACCAAGTCAACACATTTCATTCCGGTAGTAGTCTCCTATTCTTCTGAGCGGTTGGCAGAGATCTATATCTGGGAGATTGTTCGTCTTCATGGTATGCCCGTGTCTATCATTTCGGACCGAGGTACGTAGTTTACCTCACGTTTCTGGAGGGTAGTTCAGCGAGAGTTAGGCACACGGGAGCACAACATTTCATCCTCAGATGGACGAGCAGTCCGAGAGTAATATTCAGATTTTGGAAGATATGTTCCGAGCTTGTGTTATTGACTTTGGAGGCTCGTGGGATCAGTTTTTGCCTTTAGCGTAGTTTGCTTACAACAACAGTTACCAGTCGAGCATCCAAATGGATCCTTATGAGGCTTTATATGGTAGGCGGTGTCGGTCGCCGGTTAGATGGTTCAAGCGGGGAGAGGTTCGGTTGTTGGGTACGGATCTAGTGCAGGATTCCTTGGACAAGGTCAGGATCATTCAGGATAGGCTTTGTATAGCTCAGTCCAGGCAAAAGAGTTATGCTGACCATAAGGTTCGTTATGTGGCATTCATGGTCGGCGAGTGGGTGTTGCTTCGGGTGTCGCCTATGAAGGGCGTGATGAGATTTGGAAAGAAGGGAAAGCTTAGCCCTAGATTTATTGGTCCTTTTGAGATTCTTGATCGAGTGGGAGAGGTGGCTTTCAGACTTGCGTTGCCGCCGAGCTTATCAGCCTTGCATCTAGTATTTCATGTGTCCATACTTCGGAAGTATCACGGCGATCCATCCCACGTGTTAGATTTCAGTATTGTCCAGTTAGACAAGGACTTGCCCTATGAGGAGGAGCTGGTAGCTATTCTAGACCGGCAAGTTCGTTAGTTGAGACCGAAGAGTTTCCCTTCTGTTCGTGTTCAATGGAGAGGTCAGCCTATTGAGGCATCAACCTGGGAGTCTGAGTCCGATATGCGAAGCCATTATTCCCATCTATTCCCCGACTTAGGTACTTCCTTCTTATGTATGTTCGAGGACGAACGGGTGTTTTAGAGGTGGATTCTGTGATGACCCAAAAGGTCATCACTTGTTTTAGAAATAAATTCTGTGTTCCGAGGCCTTATAAACCTCTTCCTGTCTCACCTTGATTTGCGTACACATTCCGGGCGCATATCCGAAAAGCCACTATGTGAAAATCTGTGAAAAATAATGAATTTTGCATTTAAAATGAATTTAGGTTGACTTCGGTCAATATTTTGGGTAAAAAACGGACCCGGACCCGTGATTTGATGGTCCCGGAGGGTCCATAGGAAAATATGGGACTTGGGCGTATACCCGGAATCGAATTCTGAGGTCCCAAGCCCGAGAAATTAATTTTTAAAGAAAATTATTTGCTGGAATATATATGAGTTTTTGGAAATGGAATATGTTTGGAATTTGATGGTATCGGGCCCGTATTTTGGTTCCGAAACCCAGTATAGGTCTTATATGTGATTTAAGTCACGCATGTAAAATTTGGTAAGAAACGAAGGTCATATGACGTGATTCGGATCCTTAGTTGTAAAATTTGAAACTTTGAAAGTTCTTGATATTTTCTTTGATTTTGATGCTAAATTCATAGTTGTTGATGTTATTTTGGTGATTTAATTGCATGAGCAAGTCCGTATGGTGTTTTTGGGTTAGTCTGCATGTTTGGTTTCGAGCCCCGAGGACTCGGGTGAGTTTTGGATAGGTCACAGAGTGAAAATTTGGACTTATGAATTTTTGGTGTGTTGCAGGCCTGCGGGCTTCGCAATTGTGAAGCTTGGCTCGCAAATGCGAATTTTGGCCTGGGTTGTCTTGGTCGTAAATGCAATGTATTTATCGCAAATGCGATATCACAAATGCGATATCGCAAATGCGACAACAGCATCGCAAATGCGAAGAGGACTGGAATCCTCAGGGTTCGTAAATGCGAGGTTAGCAGGTTCTGAAGGGTTCGCAATTGTGAACCCTGGTCGCAATTGCGATATCTGCGATCTGCAAATTCATGACTTAGTCGAAAATCTTTCATTTTTCAAACTCTTTCAAAACATAGACTCTCTTGCGTGATTTTCCAAAGAAAAATTCTTCTCCAAATTGATTATAAGTCATTTCTTACTCGTTTTCTTCAATCTTTAACATATTTTCGCATGATTTCAACTTAAAATCAAAGGTTTTCATGGGGGAAATTGCATGTTTTAGGTAGAACCTAGGTTTTTCAAATTTTGGGGATTTGGACCTCGATTTGAGGTTCGATTTAAAAAAAAATTATATATTTGGGTTCGTAGGGGAATGTGTAATTGGGTTTTGGTTCGAACCTTGGGTTTTGACCATGTGGGTTCGGGGTCGAATTTTGACTTTTTGGGAAAAACTTTAGAAAACCTATTTTCATGCATTGCAATGGATTCATTTAGCATTTGTTGATACGGTTAAGTAACTTGTGGCTAGATACAAGCGAATTGGTGGTGGAATCAAGAGGTAAAGTGATAGCTGAGGCTTGAGTTGTGTTCGTGGCATTGAGGTAAGTGTTTGGTCTAACCTTAGCTTGAGGGATTAGGAGTTGTGTCCTATTTTCTATGTGCTAGCTGTTGAGTACGATGTATAGGCATGGTGACGAGGATCTATATGTTGGTGTCAAGCATGCCCGTGAGTCTTATACTATGATTAATGTGACTCCATTTGTATTGTTCATGCTTTATGTGATGATTTCTATTATTGAGCAAGGCTTGTGCAAGTGATATTTGTATTTGAACATTGAAGTGCGTTGGCTCAAGTTGTAAAGTGATTTGTGGAAGTATAATCGGCAATTGAACCTTATAGAGCATTGGCTCAAATTGTGAATTGAGTTGTGAAGAAAAGGTGAAAAAAGAAAGAAAAGAAGATTATGATAATGTCTCCCTTGTCGGGATGTTATCGTTGATATTGTTTTCCCTTGTCGGGATACGACCGTTGTACCATTGTTCCCTTGCCGGGATTTAATTGTAAATTTGTTAATTTCCTTGCCCCTATTGCTTTGTGATTGTTGTTTGGGTGAGGAAGAGTGTTAAAGCATGAAGGGTGATGTCGTGCATTGTTTTGGTGAGAGAGTGTTAAAGGGCGAAGGGTGATGCCGTGTATTATTTTGTGAGGAAGAGGGTAAAAGTACGAAGGGTGATGTCGTGCCGCACGGTGTATAATTCTGTGCCGATTATATTGATTCTTATGGTGAGGACGAGAGTAAAATCACGAAGGGTGATGTCGTGCACTTGTCTTGATTTTCCCGATTCTTGCTGATAATTGAGTTGTGGTATTTTTTTTATGTTTATTTACTGATTCTATGCCGTTGCTTGATTTTATTGTGATGTTATTGATTCCCTTGCCCGAATTGCTTTGTGATTGTTGCTTGGGTGAGGAAGAGTGTAAAGCACGAAGGGTGATGTCGCGTATTATTTTGGTAAGAGAGTGTTAAAACACGAAGGGCGATGCCGTGCATGTTATTGTGAGAGAGTGTTAAAGCACGAAGGGTGATGTTGTGTACTTGTCTTTGATTTCATGATTTTTATTGATAACTGAGTTATAGTTTCTCTACATTTAAATGTTGGCTTTCTGTTGATACTTGTTGTACCCCGCAACATGACTCCCCCTTCCTATCTTCAATTGAACTTTGGTGATCCTCATATTTATCTACTTTTGTTATTACTCGATGCCCCCCGCAACATGTTTCCCCTTCCCATCCTTAACTGTACATTCTTGTTTTTATTTTCTGTTGTATATGATTTAACTGCACAAGTTTATTTGGTAGTCTGGTCCTAGCCTCGTCACTACATCGCCAAGGTTAGGCTAGGCACTTACCAGCACATGGGGTCGGTTGTGCTGATACTACACTCTGCACTGTGTGCAGATACTGGTACCGGAGCATTTGGACCGTAGTGTGGTTGTTGCCTTCAGTCCAACAAGCGACTCTAGGTAGTCCTGCAGGCGCCTGCGGGCCTTGGTGTCTCCTTCTATCATTTTTTATCTATTTTTACTTATTCAGAGACGGATTCATGTATTGTTTATTCAGACTTTATTTGTAGTAGTCTTAGACAGTCCGTGAAATTGTGACGCCAAATTCTGGGTAGAGTTGTATTTAGACTTCCACAGTTTGTGTTAAGTTAAACTTTCAGATTTTGTCTCCCGCTTTATTATTTTCGCTATTTGTATGATATCTACTCATCACTGTTAATGGTTTAAAACTGAAAAAGGTTAAGTAATTAGAATAATTTGGCTTGCCTAGCTTTCACCAGTAGGTACCATCACGACTCCCAAGGGTGGAAAATCCGGGCCGTGACAGCTTCAGGCAGGTTTGATGAGCGGATCTTGTTCGTTGTGGTCGAAACAATCGAGCGAGCTATGCATATCGTGGTGGTTACGGCGAACTGACAACGCGGCCCTATGTGGGCCGCTTATTTCAAACGCTTCGATTTTCCCGGGCAATTTGTTAGAGTTACACTGTCTACGAGTTAGGATGATGTCATGATGGCATGCGTCATTATGACACATATTCCCGATGCGTTGCGTCATTTTGCGTATGACCTATGATTGAACTTGCCGCTTAGGTTTTAGTGCTAGTAATGATGAACCATTTTCGGTCCTGGTGCCAAGACCCTTATAAATAGAGGTATTTGGCTGCGATTTTGAGGTTTAAGTTTTCTATTGTTTCGAAATCTTATATTACTCTCTTGCTCTTTTCTTGCTTCGAACCTATCTTCTCTGTTCCCCTAATTTGTACTGCTCTTAGTTCTTCCTCGTTTGATATCTCTCTTTCTTTTATCAAAATATGTCTAGCATGCCTTTCGAGTTTGGTGAGGGAAGCGATGCGATCCCTTATACAATGGTGTTTCCTCCTAACGAGGAGAATGTTCATGCCACCGTCGAGGATGGAGCCTTCCCGTTAGTGGAGGAGATAATTCCTCGCAACCCTGATTCCAGATCTGATTTCACCAAATTACCTGAAGCTGACCCTGGAGCCTTTCGGTCAGTGATGACCCCGGCTGGGTGGGACACGGTATAGGTCCACCGTCCTGGTACTGCGCCTTCTATGCCTACCCTTTCCAAGTCGGCTACACTCTCCCTCTCCTTTGCTGGCGGAGGAATTATGTCGTTATTACGTCATTTAACCCACTCAGCTTGCGCCGTGCGTTTACAAACTTATAAGGATGTTCACTAAATTTGTCGAGCTAGCCGAGGTCGAACTCACACGTCGGCATTTAATACATATGTTCGCCCCTAGCTTTTATAGAGGGCGATGTTGAATTTTCGCCACCAAGGAGGCAAGTTCTTGATGTTGAAGATGGATGACAAAGCCAACCGCCAATTCTTCTTGAACTTCTTCTTCATCAGAACCGAGGACGTGATGGCCAACATCGACGATTTTCCTGAGGCTTGAAACTGTGATCGTAAGTACCTAATTTCCTTGTTTATAGGTATCTAATTTTTTTCCCGTGCTTGGCCATGGGATTTGGCGTCTTGTCCTTTTCTTGTGCAACCGAAACCTAGGCTTCTTTTTTGGTCGAAGACATTTTTGACTGGGTTGGTCGGTTTCTCCCTCACATCGTAGGGATCCGTGAGTGGTCAGGTTTCTTCAAGAAGTTTGGGTCTGCTCTCCCTTCGACTGGAAAGTTCCTTTTATCATCGGTGTCTTAGTTCTTTTTCTTTTAGATTACCTTTATCGACCTTTATCTTTCCCTGTGTTTTTCCTAGCTTTAGCCAGGGGATCTTCGAAGAGGTCAAAAGCTCCCGCACCCCCGTTCCGAAAGAGGAAAGCTACTACGTCCTTGGCTCCCGGCCCTTCTTTGATTGTGGTTGCTTCTGTTCGTGCCCCGGTCCCTTCTTCGATTGCGGCTGCTTCTGTTCATGCCCTGGTCCTTCTAGTGGCTGCGTCCGAATCTATCCCTTCTCCGGCCGCGGAAACCTCAATTTATCCCTTGTACCGTCTTATCGATGAGGAGGATGAGCCTTTCCTGGTGATGGGGATTTGATGCCCGGTACGAGGAGGACCGTGGACGTCATGGGTGATAGGTAGGGTTGTTTAAAACCGAACCGTAAATGTTAACCGCACCGAATCGATGACTTATTGACTTATTGGTATCGGATTATCGGGGTAATGATTGGTGAAAGGATTGAGATTTTATAATTAACAGCTTAACCGTTTGGGGGCGGATTACACAATTTTTTTATCGGGATAAACTGTTAACCCATTAAGAATTTTTATATTTACACTTTTACCCTTATGTATATAGAGTATGAAACCCTAAATGGCTATATCCCTAATTTCTAATTCTCAATTTAATTCACTTCGCACTAGAGAGTGAGCAGTCAACCAGTCATCTCTCCCGGGTCCTAAATCCCTAATCAAAATTTCTCTCAATCTGAATCTGTTCGCGTTCGTCACTCGTCACTCGTCAATCTCGTCTCTCTCTTGAAGGCTGAAGCTTTTGGGCTTAGCTCTTGTCTCGACCAAAGCTTAGAAAAGCAGAACCCTTTAGCTTCAGTTAAGGTTTTCTGATTTTCTCCTCCTTTGAATAATTGATTGATGGTCGCATCTTCGATTCTAATGGACAGAACATTTTATGCTTTGTTGACAGTTGGTTTTTTACAGTTTATTGTCTGATTTAGCAAGATGCCATTTCATCTTTTCAAAATAAGAAATTAAGAAGAATAAAATAAGGACTCGTAAAACTAATGCTAAGATTGAGCAAAGGCTAAAAGATGATTAATCTCAATGTTAGTGAAATCATTAAAATTCCTCTTTATTCCATTTTCTCCTTTGTTGAGTAGATTGAATTTTAGAAAGAAAATAAAACTAAAATCATATAGCCTTGTATTATATGATGTTATGTAAACATGAAAGCCTGGTGCATTCATGTCATATCTTAAAGTACCTAAATAATTCAAAATAATTTGGAGATAAAAATCCAGTCTTTCTAGTTATTAGGAGCTTTGTTATGTAGCATGATATCCTTAATTTATAGGTGGAAATACTTCTTTCTTGACTCATTCGACAATCAAGTACAAATTACAAAGTTTAACAGATTCTATCATATAGCAACTAGGATTGTTCAAATTTATTTTATTTGATTTATCCAATAAACTGCCCGATAATTATTAATCTGTTACCAATACACCCATTGTATTATTGGATAGCTAGCGGGTTACTATATTTATAATCTGATAACCGATAATCCGAACCATTAAGTGTAATTATCCACCCGATCTGCCCGATAAGCACCCCTAGGGAGAGGTCGGCAGCCATCGATGTGGGAGACTGTGACTTTTTCCTTCGGGAAACGACCACAGTGCATATCAAAGAGAGCCTAGAGGCTAGTCCCAAGACCATTTGTTTGGAGTGTCACGACCTAAAATCCACTGAGGGTCGTGATGGCGCCGGACACCACTGTCAGGAAAGCCAACAACAGTTTACTAGTAATTTCTCAGTTTATTTATTTTGAAATCATTTCCTTTAAACAAATAAATAATAATAATAAACTCCACTGAATAAATGAGGATGTCTATACCAAATTTACTGAAAAATCCCGGGATCATCCCAGAACCCGGTGTTACAAGTGCATGAGCATCTACAAGTGAATGAAATAAAATACAGTGACTGTCCGGAATACAAGTGGACAGAAATGAAAATGCAATACAATACTCTGAAGAAGACTCTACTGGCTACGATCGTCTCGATAAATGCAACTCACCTGAGTCTCCGTATAAACCATGCCACTATGCCACTAGCCATACATAAACCTGTGCAACAAAAATGTACAACAAGTGTAGTATGAGTACAAAAACAACGTGTACCCAATGAGTATCCCGTCTAATATCGAATAAGTAGAGACGAGAGGTTGACTTCAACATTTACTAGTGGTCCAATAGCAATAATGCGAGTAATCATGGATTTATTAAGATCAACAGTAAATTCAAATAAGTCACGAAATAGGTAAGAGTTCCTTTTTATTAAAAGTCTCCGGATTCATAATCCATTAATTAACAATTATCTCAAGTCGGGGAGGGCAAATATCAAATATCAATAAATCTCAAGGCAAGCAATACAAGCATGCACAAATCATGCCGAGGTCGTACGACCCGATCCAACAGAAATATAAAATGTGCACTACCGAGGGTCGAGCAGCCCGAACCATAGATGCATCTATTACCCTGCTCGCAAATCATTAATGTGACGCGGTAAACATAAAATAAACGAACACCCTACTCGCGAATCATACATGCGACGCAGGTACACATAGAATCGCATATTCAAATAGTTAATCAAGACTTCATCGGGGAACAACTATCCAAGGAAAATCCAATTCTCTTTTTACAATTCAAGAAAATGAAGCTCAATCTTTTAGAAATTCACTTACTAATCTGATGTGATTTAAGCAATTCAAACCGTCAATAGGATTACAAATATTTCCAAGTACAACATGCTTTTGGGTCCTAGACTACCCGGACAATAGCATAATAGTAGCTATGCACGGCCTCTAGTCACCTCGTGCGTACGTAGCCCCCACAAATAGGAGCACATAACCAATTAACTCACCTATGGGGACAATTCCCTCTTACAAGACTAGAAAGGAGACTCACCTCGCTCCGAAGATCTATAACCGGCATTTCCACGCCCTTCCGAAGACCCGAATCGATGCTAAATGCTCCAAAGCTAGCCAACAATTATGCAAATTCATTAATATATGCTCAATTACTCATTACAATCCAATTTATAACAATTCCTAACCCCGATCGAAAAGTTGACAAAAACTCCCTCGGGCCCATGTGCCCGGATTCCAAAAATTTTCGAAGGATAAGTTTACCCATAACCTCATGAACTGAAATATATAATTTACTCTAAATTTCATACCCAAAATCGTGGCCAAATTCCAAAAATATCAATTTTCTAGGTTTTCCCTCAAACCCCAAGTTTCTACCAATTTCATGCTCAAATTCGTACATAACCAATGTATTTAACTCAAGATAGGTGGGGATAGCTTACTGATCGAAGCCTACTCTACACTACTATTAAGTAGCAAAAGAGGGTCGAAGAGCTTTTACCCGATTTAGGGTCGGGATCGATTTCCACAAAGAGCTAGAATTTGGAGTCGGGTATCTATCTAGTTTAGAGTTGCGTATGTGTTCCAAATTACACTTCTATACAATTTTGGGGTTTTTGTTTTACTTCTACTTTTATCAAACTACAATGGTAAATGAAACTAGATTAAACTAAAAGTTAAACTAAAGCGGGTTGTTCAAATGGTTTAAAAGGCACTAGGTTAGTAACTTTCGCCTAGGTGGTCAATTGACGGATACTTGAGTCTAAGGCATGATTGACATATTTGGGGAGCATGATATAACCGTTGCATGATTTTACCCACTCTGCACCTCTCGGTTGTTCGAGTGATTTTGCCCGAATTGACTTTATCAAGACCAATTGGGTATGCAAATTTGCGCAAGCAATCAAGGTTCAAGTCGGGTATTACTCTCTCGAGGTTTAACCTTTTAATTGGAGCTATCAATCTCTTGAGTACGCCCCAATTCCTTGTTGGACCAATTTCAGAGACTCAAGCTCTCTTTCTCAAGAAGAGCTCAAGTCAACTAAACACAAACTAGTGTTTGCAATAACTAATTCAACAATTAAACATGAAATTAGCCCAAATATCAAACGTCCATAGTCAATCTAGCCCTAAAACACAAGACCCATTAATTACCCACACTAGGGTTGAGCCACAACCCTAGCTTATGGGTTTAGCTACTCATAACTGAAGAAGAAAAGCAAGAAATAGATGAATTAACACTACTTCTTAATTTAACTCTAGTATTGTCAGCTTGTTCAACCACATTCAACACTCCCTCTCAAGCTGACAATCGAATACAGGTTCTTCACTCCCGGATTATGTAGAAAATGGTCATACTGTGTTTTTGCAAGACTTTTTGTAAGTATATCAGCAAGTTGCTCCTTAGTAGAGACATGATCTGTTTGTATCATGCCCTGCAGTATTCTTTATCGTACGAAATGATAATCTATATCAATGTGTTTTGTTCTCTCATGAAATATAGGGTTGGCAGCAATCTGAATTGCAGCCTTGCTACCACACCTCACTTGTACTAGCAGCTGAATTTAAACTCCAAGTTCTCTGAACAATCTAATAAGCCAAATGATCTCTGCTGTACATGTAGCCATGCTTTTAAACTCATCTTCACCTGAACTTCTTGACGTTGTTTCTTGCTTCTTTGATTTCCATGAGACTAATGCATCTCCAAACTTCACTAAATAACCTATCACAGACCTTCTTGTCTGCAGACAAGCTCCCCAGTATGAGTCACAATAGGCCAGCAATTGGTTAGAGTTCTTTAAAGGCATAAACAAGCCTAGTCCAGGTGCTTCTTTTATGTACTTGACCACTCTCAAGGCAGCCTCCATATGAGACTCCTTTGGACTGTACATATACTGACTTAGTACTTAGACAGTAAATGCTAAGTCTGGTTTGGTCATTGTGAGATACAACAGCCTGCCCACTAGTCTCTGATAGGGACCTGCATCCTTTAGACACTCATCTTTGATGTTGCTTTGTGTGTGTTTGTCATACTCGTGAGATGTCAGCCTGTGGTTCAGTTCTGGTGTACCAACTTTTTTAGCTCCTCAAAGTCCAGCTTCAGCTATTAGCTCTAGAGTATATTTTCTTTGACACATCACAATGCCTTTGCTTGATCTTGCAAATTCAATTCTAAGGAAGAACTTCAACTCCCCGAAGTCTTTCATCTTGAACTTGGTTTGTAATTCATCCCTGGTTTGTTGTAGAAAATGTTGACTACTGCCTATAATTAACAAGTTATCTACATAGACTAGCACTATTGTTATATCACCATTGATCTTTTTTTGTGAACAAAGAATAGTCATAGTGACTTTGCTGAAATCCCATTTGGACAAGGGCCTCTGTTAGCTTTTTGTTCCATTGTCTAGGAGCCTGTTTGAGGCCATATAATGACTTATGAAATTTGTAGACCTTCATAGTCTCCCCCTGTCTATCAAATCCTTGAGGAATATGCATATAGACATCTTCCAAAATATCACCATTTAGGAAAGTATTATGGATCCATCTGGTAGATGATCCAATTTATAGAGGCAACAAGAGCAACGATAGACCTGATTGTGACCATCTTAGCGACAAGGGAAAATGTTTCTATGCAGTTCATCTCTTCCTGTTGACTGCACCCCTTAGCTATCAGCCTTGCCTTATACCTCCCTCTCTCTCCCCTGAGGCCTTGTACTTATTCTTGAATATCCACTTGCACCCAATATGCATTTTGTTGGGGGGAAGATCTACTATGCTCCATGTGTTGTTCGCTTCTAGGGCCTCAATCTCCAGTTGCATTGCTGCTATCCATTTAGGATCCTTGACTGCTTATGCAAATGAATGAGGTTAAGTATTAGAAGAGTACACTGTGAGTGCCTTGTAGCAGGAGGGTGTAATATTATTGTATGTGCATAGGAAGACAAGGGATATTGACAAGATTTATTATTTGAGCTGGTCACATAATCTTGTAACCACATAGGTTGTCTTCCTACCCTGCTAGATCTCCTGAGGTTATGATCAGTAGTTAGTTCAGCAATGTGCTTAGCAGTAGGTTCATCATCTGCATTTGCTGGTATTGATTTAGGAATATGAAGCTCCTCATGAGTGCTACTGGCTTCCTCAGAATGTGCCATATGAGGTGCTGAGCCAGACTCTTGATGTGGTGAACTGGAGGGAGAATTGGAGGGTACCATATCACATGTTACATTGTCACCAGATGACACCAAGTCAAGGACTGGAAATAGAGGAGTGCCTCTATCCCTCATATGTTTGAAGGGAAATATCTGCTTCTGAAAACTGACATCCCTGCTAACAAAAAAAGATTTAGCATATAGAGAATACAATTTGTACCCCTTCTGAGTAGATGAATAGCACATCATTACAATTGGTATGGCTCTAGCAACAACCTTGTCATTCTCCCTTGGACTAGTTGCATAACAAAGAGACCCAAATATATTGAGATGTGACAAAGAAGGTGGATGCACATACAACATTTCAAAAGAGACTTGTTGTGAATTACTTTAGAAGGTAGTCTGTTGATTTGATATACAACAATATTGATGCACTCACCCCAAAACTTCAAAGGTACTGAAGCTTGAAACCTGATGGATATGGCCATCTCTAGAATGGCTCTATGCTTCCTTTGTACTACTCCATTCTGTTGAGGAGTATAAAAACATGAAGTCTGATAAGTGATACCAAGATTTGACAATAGTTGTTGACACTCACTGCTGCAGAACTCACTACCATTATTTGTTCTGAGCACCTTAACAGTAGTAGAAAATATGTTTTGTGTTTTAGTTAAGAATTCTTTCAAAACTACAATAGTGTCAGACTTGGAGGGGATAAGAAACACCCATGTATATCTACTATAGTCATCTACAATGGTTACAAAGTATCTCTTACCATTATAAGTGGTAACTCTATAGGGTCCCTATATATCATAATGCAATAGATCAAACACAGACTTAGAATTGGTATTAGTCAGCTGAAAGGGTTACTATGATTGCTTTGCTAATGGACACACAATATAATGAGTAACGTTCTTCAGGAAACTAAGAGACTTGTGTTTCTTTATTACATCAACTGGTGCATGTCCTAACCTCATATGCCACAAATGAGGAGTTGTAGTACTCATACTAGTATTAGTAGCTACACGTTCACATTTATTGTTATCTATAGAGCTTGACTTAGTGTTCATAGGAAGACTTCCTCTCAACAATTAATTATTAAGATAAACAATAAGATTCAATGTTGAAATGTATATAAAATTGCCCAAAATAACTAAAGACTTCGAACCCACGAGCGCAACTACAGCTAAAAACTATCTGATACCCTAAAAATTGGAAAAAAAGCTATTTATACTAAGCTAAAAAATCTGGACAAAAATACCCCTGCGGGGCTAGTACGGACCGCACAAAATGGTGTGCGGCCGCACTAAGGCTCTGCACTTGAAAACCCATCTCTTTGAACTCAAGCACTGCGGACCACAGAGAATGGACTGCGGCCGCACTAAGGCTCTGCACTTGAAAACCCATCTCTCTGAACTCAGGCACTGCGGACCGCAGAGAATGGACTGCGGCCGCGGAGGCTTCTAGTGCGGTCCTCATGAAATGGAGTGCGGACCGCATTGGCTTGAAACTCGGAAGTTGGCAACTCTCTAATCCTTCTTACTGCGTACCACACTAAATCGAGTGTGGCCGCATTGATCCTAGTGCGGACCGCACAAAACCTAGTGTGGCTGCATTGCCC
Organism: Nicotiana sylvestris; assembly: GCF_000393655.2. Classification (NCBI taxonomy): domain Eukaryota; kingdom Viridiplantae; phylum Streptophyta; class Magnoliopsida; order Solanales; family Solanaceae; genus Nicotiana; species Nicotiana sylvestris. The sequence continues at coordinate 134,374,407 of NC_091062.1, read as the reverse complement.
TTTTTACCTGAATGCCACCTCTCTGAACCTCCTTGTGCGGACCGCACAGAATGGCGTGCGGCAGCATTGGGACTGTTTTGCCTAAGCTTTGTCTTATCTTGGTACTTGTGCAAGTTTCACTCCTTTTGAGCTGATCTTTAACATCTTGTCACTTTGTTGATCAAACCTGCAATCAAGCACAACTTGTGAGCCTTTTGGGACTATTTTGTACGAATTTCTAATCAAAACATAAGCAAGAAGGAGTATAAAATGCATCAAAATCCCTAGTTATTAACTTCCCCAAACTTAAGCTTTTGCTTGTCCTCAAGGAAATAAAATAAGACCCACCCCTTAAGAGAACATCCAAGAAAATATTAGCTGTCCTAAAGTAACCTCATCTGGCATCAATTGGGACTAAGAATTGCCCTCAATACAAATGAATCATTAACAGCTTTTACTCTTTGAAACTCCATAGATTAAGTGCGACACAAGAGCATCAAGAATTGACTCAACGCATTAAAGAACTCTTTCTATTACTTTGGTTATTGTGGAACCCAAACTCACACATCCTCAACTCTCCCTCAACAAACCTCACCTTTAGAATAGTGGCACTAAGAACGAGGTTATTGGAAATCCACTCATTTCTCTCAAAAAAAAGTCACAAGTCCGGCTCTAAGTACCATATGCTTGCCTCTTATGTGAGTCACCACTAATGTAAGCTTCATTCAACTCAAGATCATATAGGGCTTTTGTGGAGACAGTGTGAAGGCTTTTGGTTCAGGGTAGGAGATGTTTGGTCTAAGTAGGTTCTATCTTCCCTTAAGCACTTCTTTTGTTTCATTTGGTACACATTCACTTGACTCTTTGAGTCATTTCACTTCTTTCTATGGGGTTAGAGAGACACACTATCACTCTTTCTTATACATTTCAAACCTTTTCTCTTTTTTTCTCAACTTTTCACACCTTTCATTCATTGTTTTTCTTGAGTCCCTTTTATTCTTTTTCACATTGAACATTCTTTTTGTCTTTTTGCTTTTTTTCTTTTTCATTGCCTTTCCTTTTCTTCATTTTTGTGCCTTTTTATCACTTTGTTGTAATCCTCGTCTCTCCCCCCAAACTTATCCTTTTGCCATGTGCTAAAGGAAAGATCGGGTACCAAGAGAGGGTATATTTTAGAACGGGTATAGGCTTGTATTATGGGTCTTGAAGGGAAAAGGTCTAAGGCTCAAAAGGGTTGACTAGGGATCTTATCATTGGTAGGTTATGGAAGTGTTCAAGCTATCATTTGGACCAAGGAGAGCCTATAATCATGTCTCAAGTCAAAATTCACTTAGGATTTCGCCTCAACAAACATTCAAGGCAAGTTCTAGACCAATGGCTTGGGACTTGGACTTGCAATGCAATTACTCACCACACAAGCTATGAGGTCGCTAAAGACATAGAGTCGGGGCCCACAATGACCTTAGATAAGATTTGAGCACACACTGGTCCATAAAAACCACTTAATGATTATCGGTCAATACAAGAGTCTCAAGTTTCACCATCTTAGACACAACAATTTGTTTTTGACCATAAGATCAAAGGCAAATGTGCTAGGCCCAAGTGAAGCTTTGATTGAGGCACCCTTAACTAGTAACTACTAAAAACAAAAAAGAAAAACGGACTCAAACCCTTAAGAAGGTTGTCACGCCATCCATCATTGGGAGGAGCCACCCGGTTCACACAAAACTCCACCTTTGGAAAGAACCTTGGCATTAAGAAAACCAAAGGCTTATTGCAAACTTTCAAAACAAGAAGCTACGAATCATAAATAAGAAGCTAAGAATGAAAAGTTGCGGAAAGTAAAATGAGTATATACAAGAGGGGATTTGTCGAATATACAATAGATGGGATGAATATGTACAATGTAGCATAACTTTATATACAGACCCAAAGTAAAATAAAAGTGCGATAAATGTAACGAAATGTTAAAATTATAAACAACCAAAAGATGAAAAGATAAAAAAAGCATAAAAAGTATCGAATATATATACAATCATCCGAATGAATCCATAAAAGTAGAGCCTACCCCCTCAAATGAAAGCTGGCATTGTCCCCAATGCCAACTAAACTAAATAAAGCACCAAAAAGAGAAAGGGAAAAAGATATAGGGACTCCCTATGACCTGTCTGTCTGCATGGGCTCCTGAGTGGCCCTTGGGTCCTCACTGTGCTTGGGAACCTCATACTGGTTCCCTGTGGCCTGTTGCTGTGCTGCTGGGACCTGGGCCTGGACAGGCTCCTGAGGTGTATCATGTGGCTGACTGGAGGAGGCCTCCGGTGGGTCTGCCAACTGGATGACTACATCATCCGCTCTAGGAATCATCATCTTCCTCTTGGGAGGCCTCTGTGACTGCTCGGGCTGGGGATGAGCTGATGGTACTAAGTCTTGTAGCAATAAGTCCAAAGGCAGATGATCATCTCCGGCCTGCCCTACCCAAACCCCATACCCGCCCTCCACCTGCTCCTATTCATTATAGTGATACTACTTTATTACAATTTACGGAGAGTCAATATGTGCATAATGTTAGAGGTGGTAAAACTTAGATCATGATTATATGAATTCTCTTTATGGTAATCAAACTATTGATGAGGAAGATGAGCAGGAAATAGATTCAGATGAAACGCAACCGGATGATGATACACCCACTAGTCCTGTTGCTCAAGTTAACCCAACTAATCCAAATGATGCCCCGGTTGACCCCCCTGTTACTGCCCCTACAACCTTCTAAACGAGGCAGAACATCTCTTGTTTGGACATTTTTTATTCAAATAAGAGAAAAAAATAAAGCTAAGTGTAAAACTTGTGGCAAAGAGTTAGCTTTTAACTATGTTGATCGGGGGGAGGGGGAAGAGAGACATAATGATACACCCTCAAGATAAAGCTAAATATTTCCAAATGAAAGCTGCGGCCGGGGGGTCAAGTCCAACTAGTCAGCCTGACCCTACTACCAGGTCAAATCAATTTTAACCGGGAATTAACACTATTACCGGTGGTATTTTATATTATGACCCAAGAAAAGATAGGGAAAAATTGGCAAAAATGGTTACTGTTATGTGCTTCCGATCCTTTCAAGGATGGCCCTAGACATTTTAACCATTCAAGCTTCAACAGTAGCATCGGAGAGCGCTTTCAGTCAAGCAAGACTACAACTCGGTGATTATAGAGCGTATATGAGGGAGAGCTTGGAAAAATCAGTAGTTTTCAGAGACTGGATCCGTTCGGAACGAAGAAATTTTGGACTTGCTGAATCACAACCATAGGTAGACAAAGCTTACGAAGAAATGCTAGCTGAACTTGCGAAGGAAGCAGCTTCGCCCGGAATCGGTGATGAACAAGCTTCTTTTCCGCCACCACCAACGGAAATACCTCCGAACCTTGATGGATTTATGAAATTTGTAAGAGATACCATGTAAAATTAATATGTAACTTGTATTTTGGCACAACTTGATTAGTTTCTTTTTCTTCTCAATGGTGGTATTAGCACCTTGGTTGTGCTCATTCCATTGAGGTGGGTGGAAGCTAAGAAAGATTGGGCCATGTTTTCTTAATGTTATAATTAATAAAAATTATAACGCATTCCTTTGAATATCTTTTTACAATATTTTGTGTTTTAAATTTGAATTAATAATTTTTAAGTCACAATTATATAATATAATTTACAAGAAAATGCCTTAGATTAAAAATTTAAACACATCATACCCATATATATATATATATATATATATATATATATATATATATATATATACACACACATACATTTAAGCAATGTATAAAGTGTATATATATTTATAGATATAGATATAGTATATATAATATATATATAAGCTATATAATTTACAAGAAATTGCCTTAAATAAAAAAAAATTAAAAATAAATAGTCAAGGCCCACTTAGGCCCGTTTAGGACCGGTCCTGGACCATATAGCCCGGGACCATGAGTACAAGGTCCCGGTCTGGTTACACCCAAAAGCCCATGAAGCTCGGGTCCGTTTAAGCCCGGCCCACGAAGACCGAGTCCGTTTTAGCCCGGCCCGCGAGGCCCGTTTTGGGACTGGGCCCGGACCATTTGCCACCCTTAGGTGGAAATTACTTTTTTGCTTGAGGACAAGCAAAAACTTAAGTTTGAGGGAGTTGATAACTAGGGATTCTAGCCTATTTTATGCTCCTTTTTTGCTTAGATTTTGGATTAAAAGTGTGTACAAGTGTTCCCGAAAGCTAACTTATTGTGCTTGTTTGCAGTGTTTGGTCAAAAAGAGACAAGGAAGTTATAACCTGCCCAAAAAGGAGTGAAACCTGCACAAGTTCAAAGTTGAGTCACAAGGGGCGCTGATAGCGGAGAAATAGACGCGGATGCGGAGGATCCACCGCTGAGGTGGTCTTAACTACGCTCTCAGCGGTGGCAAGGTTCAGAGAGTCATATTCAGAAGCTTAACATGTACCGCTGCCCGCGGTGAAATTGTGCGGCAGCGGTGTCTCTGACGTGGCCGCGGTTAGGTTATCGCCCTCAGCGGAAGAGAGAATCAGAGAAGTAAGTCCTGAGCTCATATTGAAAAACACGATCCGCGCTCATATTTCACGGCCGCGGTTGGTGGAGCGCTAAGGCGGTAGTTTTTCCACTCCTAGCCGATTCAAGTTCAGAACCAGCTAGAAAGAGAAGAACCGTGGTCCGCACTTTCTTTTGCGCTGCCGCGATAGTGCAAGCGCTGAGGCGATCCATTTTCTGCTATCAGCGGAATCCTCATAGAGGCAATTTTGTCCGGAATATTTACGTGTGTATAAATAGTTCTTTTTAAGATTTTTAGGTCATCTGTTGTGAGAGGAACACATGAACAACAACTTTTTGTTATTTTGAGTAATTTTAGAGCTTGGTTAACCATTAATCTTACATTCTTCTATTGTAATTACTTTTTACGTGTCACATTTCATCTAAATCTTTGATTTCTTCTTTGATTATGAGTAGCTAAACCCATTAGCTAGGGTTGTGGTGTGATGACCCGACTGGTCGTCTTAAGAATTTACGCCCCAATCCCCTATTCACTACTTTCCCCAAGTTTAATTCTGCTATTTTGATTTTCCGGGATGTTCAGTGTCGAGTTTAAGAGAGTTTTGGGACACTTAGACCCTAAATGAGAGCTTAAGTGTTGGAAAGTTGACCGTAGTCAGAACAGTGTGAAGACGGCCTTGGAATGGAAATCCGATGGTTCCTTTAGCTCTGTTAGGTGATTTCGAGCTTAGGGGCGTGTTCGGAGTGTGTTTTGGAGGTCCGTAGCAAATTTACGCTTGGAATGCCGGAAGTTGAATTTTTGAAGTTTCCGGTCCCATAGTGAGATTTTGATCTGAGGGTCGGAATGGAATTTCGGAAGTTGGAGTAGCTCCGTAGTGTTGAATGTGACAAGTATGCAAAATTTCAGGTCATTCGGACGAGGTTTGACAGACTTTTCGATCGAAAGCGTATTTTGAGAATTTTGGAGTTCTTAGGCTTAAATCCATGGTTAATTCGAGGTTTCGATGTTGTTTTAGGTGTTTTATGGATTGGTATAAGTTTGGATAGTGGTTTCTGACTTGGTGGTGCCTTTGGTTGAGGTCCCGAAGGCCTCAGGATGATTTCGGATGGTTGACGGAAAGATTTTGGAATTTAAGTTGCAACTTCAGCTGCTGGTTTTGTCATAACCGCACCTGCGGTTTGGGTTCCGCAGGTGCGGCGCTGCAGATGCAGCTCAGCGATCACAAGAGCGGAGTTGTGGAGAAGCAGCAGGTTCCGCAGATGCGGGTAGTTAACCGCAGAAGCGGTACCGCACCTGCGGATGGGAAATTGCAGGTGCGGAAATTGGACCTTAAGTGTAAGTCGCAGATACGACCCCTTGTTCCGCACATGTGGGACCACAGAAGCGGTCCCTTGGCCGCAGATGTGTAAACTACTGGGCAGATTATTTTAAAAAGGATTCCGCGACTTTGGGGTTTATTTCACGGCTTGGGAGCTTTTGGGACGATTTGAAGAGGGATTTTAAGGGAACTTCATTGAGGTAAGGAATTTGGACCTAAAACTTATTCCTATGCTATTATTTCACGGATTAGAGATAGAAATCATAGAAATTAAGGGTGAAAATTTGGGGAAATTAGGGCTTACTATTGAAGAAACCTTTGAGTAATGATTTAAGGGACCATTTGAGGTCCAATTTTTGTAATTTTGATATGCATGAACTCGTGAGAGTATGAGGATTCTGAAAATATAAATTTTACCCGATTCCGAGACATGGGCCCGAGGGGCATTTTGGTCATTTTACATAATTTCACGCATTAGCTTAGACTTTAATTGTAGAATCAG